>NC_137811.1:35598470-35615970 GCF_963921795.1 Nannobrachium achirus | reverse complement strand
ATATGGGGAGATGCGTCTTGACCCAAGGAATCCAGGGGAAAAAGAATTTTAATTTTCCGATCTACGGTTCAAGAGTTACGGGGCAAAACGTAAAGTGGGCCGTTATAGCGCCACCATGAGGCCGAGTGATGTAATTATTTTTCGATTCATTCTTAAAATCATTATGAATCTCCTCTCCGAGGTTTGAAACTGTAGCTCCTATGGTTTACGAGAGAAAAATACTTGAAAGTGATTTCTTGCATTGTCCATTATAAGTCAATGGGGACAATTAAGCGTTGTTTTTTGCCGATTACGTCGGCATGGTAAGGCGGATCGGAACGAAAGGTAATAGAACACCATTCCCGGCCGAGCCGCACATTTTGATGTATATATTGCGCGAGTGGCGTAAATGGTGCGGCACTAGTTACGCGCCGAAGTCAGGCTACATACACACAGACACACAGACACACAGACAGACACACACACAGACCCACACAGCCACGTATAGGGAGCTGCACACAGCTCAAAAAAAAAAAAATAGCCAGTCTACAAGCTCACTCTTTTGAGCTTGTAGATCGTCAATTTTTTTTAGCAAAGAGATTTGGTAGAGAGTGCAAAAAAGACTGTACCAAGTACATTATTTCCAGGTCTATTTTACCAATTATAGAGGGTTGAAATGGTACCGGATATGCAATAAAACTTGAATTGATCCCAGTGTTAATGCTTTAAGGTTCATGTAGAACAGTTTGTCTCTCTCTGTTGCATTTTGCTAAGCGTATTCATTGAATTCCACTCTGTGTTGGCTGAGTAAAGACCTGTTCAGGTATTAGCCTGTTTGAACGCTGGCCATGCTATTAATCCAACTGACTAGCTTAGCTAGCTTGCACTGTATTACTGTCGAGTCGACACACAGTTAATGTGATTTCTGTGTGTGTGTGTGTGTGTGTGTGTGTGTGTGTGTGTGTGTGTGTGTGTGTGTGTGTGTGTGTGTGTGTGTGTGTGTGTGTGTGTGTGTGTGTGTGTGTGCGCGTGTGTGCGTTTTTTTTTTTTTACAATATGGTCAGAGGATGCCAATTTCATTTAATCCGGATTTATGGCCTTTATAAGCTATTTTCGGAATGTGTCACCGTCGTACGGTGGAGCATTAGGCATTACAGTCCTTAGATGCTTTTAGCGAGGTGCCGTAGATGAATGGTAGAGGCCATCTGGGAATCAGAATGTCCCTGGTTCAGTGTACAGTATGTTTTGTGTGTCCCTGAGCAAGACACTTAACCACTTAAACCCTCTTTACTTAGTAAACTTAACCAGAGCCTCAAAAATCTGTTCACTCGAAAATATCCAAATCAAGGCTCTGTCTCCATTCTTGTAATATTGTGCATGTGGGCTTACTGTAAACACTCTGCTACAACAGTGGGTCTCAATAGGCCTTTTCCAACGGCAAAGAACCGGGTCGGGTTCTTTCTCCCACCTATGGGATGAAGCAGAGGTGAGCTTTTCCACCGAGAACCGAGTTGGTTTCCGAACCGTAAAAGTTGGTTTGCGGCAGGTTCGCAAGAACGAACCAAGGTTCCAAGAAAGTTGCCATCCCATAGGCAGGAGAAAGAACCGAACCGGTTCTTTGCCGGTGGAAAAGGCCCTAATGTGTGGTCCAGGTACCCTCATACCGTAGTTCCTTGGTTGAGGGGGTTCCAAAAGGCCCCTTACGGGTGTGTAACTCTGAGAGTGTACAAATGGAACCAAACACGTGAGGAGGGTACTTGAAATTACAAAGTTTGAGAACCACAGTGCTTCACTAAATGGAACGGAGCCTTTATTAGTATAATTGATAAGACCTGTGAAGCAAGTAATGAAGAAGCCCAATTTCTCTCCAACATGACTGCTGTGCATAGAGCCTCTTATCCAACACACCAGTTTCACGGGTTTTGTTGAAAAAGTTGAGGAAAAATGTGTGTAGTTCCAAACTAGACACATTCATTTCAGTTACATTTAAGTTGAAATAATCCATGATATGTGTGTATGTGTCTACGTACTGTGTTGTATTGTTTGTGTTATACAACGAATAACATGATGGAAGAAAAATATGATAAATGACAGTAAAAGCGGTAGAAAGTAAGCAAGAGACAGTGAGAGTGTGCATATTCGTGTGTGCGTGCGCGTGCGTGCGGTGCGTGCGTGCGTGTACGTAGTCCGTTGAAGTGGCGTTGTGTTTGCACTATTTAAACCCTCCTCCGTCCTTGATCAGGGAATCAGGACAGGGTGTTACCATGGAGACCCAGCTCTGTAACAGTTGCCACAGAGATTAGAAGAGCTGAGTTGAGACGGTTGTTAGGGGCGACCACGGAGAGAGTGAGAAAGTAAGGGAGGGAGGCGCCAAGTAAACTGGGAGGAAAACAGGCAGAGGAGAGCGGTGGTGGAAACTATAAGCATTTGGTACAGTGAGGTTGCATTCACACAGTACAGTAACACTAAGTGCACTTGCTCAAGTGCTGTACTAATTACAATTTTGAGGTACTTTACATACCCTGAGGAAGGCTATGGCCGAAACGCGTGGGTTATCCCATTTTTAATTTTCAAATATGAACTAGCCATGACATATTAAGAAAGGCTTTTTAACTTTTTCTTTTCTTTTGCACTTTCAGTTCCCTACCTTCATCACACACAATTGTCCGAGCACCCAGTCTTTTTCTTTCTGTACTTTTACTTTACTTGAGAATTTGGTACTTTATAATTATGCTCCAGTACATCTCAGAGACAAATATTTTACTTTGTAATAATTGCTTTGTAAAAATACCAGAGTACCGGTAGGTCCGGTACTTCCTCCTTGGAGGGATTATAAGCTTCAGACTGGGTTCTGTCAGTGTGCAGTAATGCCAAAGATGACAATCTACAACTACACTGAGTCAACTCCAAAAACCCATCGACCAATAAAGATTACACCTCTGTCCCTGTCTGGACCAACAACAACAAATAGTCCAATCAGTTCACAGCAAACACACCTCTGTAACCGAGCTGAAAAAACAAACAAACAAAAAACATTTACTTGTAACACTTTCAATTTCAGCTCTTCCAGTCTTCAATGCACCAAATGTCAACTCTGTCACATCGCCATAATAAGCTGAACTGTTGCCCCGAGGCATTGGCCGCCAGCCTTGAGAAGAACATGCTGCCTACACACATACAGGTCACTGGTCGCTTCTGATCTAAAATCCACCCCTTTCTGGGTTCAGTTAAGAAGCCCTGGTAACAAATAATTTCCTTAAAAGCCTAAAAAGCGACTCTCTGTGGGGCCCCCAGCAGCATGCATGCAGTATTGATTATTGGCCCAGTCGGCACAGGCTCAAGTGTGTCACCTCTCCAGGGAGGGATGGGCCAGTAAACAACCACAGAATTGGTCCTGGTCTTGGTGGCTGAAGGAAATCAACAGTAATAGATTTTTCACAGCAGACTGTAACATGGATAGCGTGGCACTCAAGTCTTATACAGTAGCTTCCCATGCATGCACAGAGTGAAAGAGAAAGCAAGCTGTTGGCTTTGTGTGCTGTAGGCTAAGTCAGGGATTCTCAAACTTTTTAGGCCACAACCCCCAAATCATATTTTAACTGGGGACCCCCACCTTGACAAGCACTAAGAGTTGATGCATTACATTTTGTATAACTTGGTTCTATTGTGAACATAGCAGATCTACATGCTAATATTTGACAATTTGGCAAAGGGTTAATTTGTCATTTTAGAGGTAATAAAAAGTTCTTAAATTGTCACTTTAGAAATGTGCAGATACCCTCTATACACTTAAACAGTATGTTGGTTTGATTACTGTTGAGTGAGAAAACAATGTTGCACATTAAGTTAATCATCTGGGGCAAAATAATTTGGGGACCCCCCTGGGGGTCCCGACCTACAGGTTGAGAACCCCTGGGCTAAGGCATGTCTCAATATAGAAAATGACACAAGACCAAAGACATATTCTTCCCTGGTCAGACTGAGCAAAGATCTGGCCTGTATTTGCTGTATATCAGCTATTTGTGCATCTGCTGTGTTGCGACATTTTAACACATGCTGAACGGTGGTGGCCGTGCAAAGGCGCTAATTTAGGGTGAGAGTGAGCGATTCATCCTAAATGAATGGCTTCGTCCCAACTAGTGGTTAGATGTAATTTGTCCTGATTACATATTATTTAAAGAGGGAAGTCTAAGTTAAGCGACCAGAGGTCTAATGTGAGAGCAGAATGATCTAACAACGCTGGCTCACAGCATGACGGAAACACACACACACACACACACACACACACACACACACACACACACACACACACACACGCACACACGCACACACGCACACACGCACACACGCACACACGCACACACAAAAAGCTGAAGGCAATGGAATCAGCTAACACCCCACCTATCCAGACGTCATTGCCGAACCAGGAGAGGTTCTTCTGGGAACTGTCATAGTACCCGATCTTCTTATAGCTGCCTCCTAGATGAGTGAGAGATCGAAAGAGAGAGGCAAGGGATATGTGGGGGGAGGGGGTTGGGTTGGTGGGTAGACGGGGAGAGATAAAAAAATATATACGGTTCAACTTCACAGATTCGACTTCAATTAATTCACGTAATTTCTTTTTTGCTGCCTTTCCCTTGGAGAGAGCAGGAGAGAGTGACAGAGTGCAATGAAAATGGAAAGAATAGAGAGAACTAGTAAATGATAGAGATCAATTAGTAGGCCCGACTGTTCGTGTCATTTAATCTGAGGCACTCATGTCAGGATTATATTAGATAAGAATTAATAAGAAATTCACTGTCTCTGAAACAGGGTTCAGTTGTGTTATGTTAGATGTTATTTCAAGTTTTTATTAGAGGCCTAGTAGTTTTATGTTATTCTTGTTTATGTTTTATTCATTTTATTAATAGTTTTATTTGACAGGGACAATACAAAAAAAATGTCAAGTTAAAGAACATGAAACTGTTGCATTGTGCATGTGGGGGTTCTAGCCAAGGCAAGTTTGTGACCCCTATCCCTGGTCAGGCCTTTCTATCCAAATATCTACCTAAATAGATAGTTAAACGATAATCCAATTACATTAAGCACATGCACAACGCTCTAATCTAGTTCAAAAGCAATAACATTCCCAAATTACTGTCATGAAATCAATGACATTGACATTTTAAAACATGCATAACATATTAGTGTTTGCAGCAGAAATATTTTTTGAGATATTTTTTATTTTATTTGTTCAATTGGTATGGCATTCCACAAGTGTATCCCTGTTACTGAAAAAGATGACTGACCAAAAGTGGTGCCGTGCATTGCTACACTGCAGTTGTCATTCGCAAGTGTAGTTTACAGATGTTGTTGGGTTATTTGTGCCTGTAAGTGCATGAATGTTGACCTTTTGTCTGCTATATTCTTTAGTTATTTTCCCTTGCTTTAGTTTGTGTGAAAAACATATTGAACGTGTTTATTGTAAATGTAAAAGCTTGTCGGAGGGTGAAGAGTAGCATGTGTCTCTGTCTACTGTTGACAATGGTAAATTAGTGAGTGTTGCGCTGAATTATGTGGAGCTCTTACGCTTGTTCAGAGTATATAGGAAGGCATTGCAGACTCTCCATTGGCTTAAAGGACAGCCAATGAGGAAAAAGTCATGAATAAGTCACGACTAGTGCAGTGAGTGACTGGAACTGGATATAGACCAGCTTTCTTCACAAGCTGGTAAAAAAGAGAGAGTGGCATTCTTGACCAAGAATACTGATAAGGCCCTTGACTTATTCAGGAATTCAAGTCAGGTTGTCTCATTGTAGATGTCAAATTGCATCGACACCATAACAGGAAATATGAGCCCGGGTGCGTGGGAGGAGGGGGGATTATACATTCTCATCCTTTAGGACACCAAAAAGAACAGAGGTAGAAAATAATCCCCAACCTTATCCTGTGCAGGAGAAACTCATTAAGTCGGCGGTGACAAATAGGGTGCCATTTCCAGAAACGGCTTAAGACAAAGGCATGAGCCCAATTACACTGAAGCCTTGAATCATCACATTTCTGCATCAAGCCCATTCGCATGAGCAATTTACGTGACATTGAGACCAATTGCAGTGAAATCCCACTGTAGGAGTCCCTCCCAAAAAAGAATGGGTTTCGCTTTGTATTGAGCAGGGAGCAGGAATCGATATGTGAAAAATACAGTCAGCAATGATCTAATTGATGAATGAGTGACATTTACTTCTCAGACTATCCTTCGGCAATAGGAAGTCTATGACAGAGTGTGGTCATGAGGGATTCAGTGTAGAATGGACAAAAGGCTGAGATAGCAGGGTCATTTATTTTACCTTGCAGCTGTTCAATAAGTGTCATTGCCATCCTGGAACCCTGGGCATCAAACACCACATGGCCCTAGGACACAGAAAATAAATGAATAAATGATTAGAAATACCTTTAGTTTGTGTAACTAATTTAGCTTTAATCTCACCAGTTCAACTTAATGACACAGCCTTATTTAGTTGCTTACACCAGCAGCATAGTGAGATATTTGCAGGTATGGGGACGGGAACACGACATGTTTAAATGAAAGTATGAACGTTCTTGAAAATCAACATCTAGAATAATAATGCATTATGACTTAACTTGACTAACCAATGCTGGAAAAACGTACAACTCACAAACTTTACAAAGGGTATCATATTAACTATGATGAAGCATGTAGAGTATTAGCCACTAGCCATATCCTACACTCAACATCCCCATGTTCCCTTCTACTGCTTTTCTTGCACTCACCGACACCCCTTCAAATGAGCTTGTGTTGAGTGCCCTGTAGATCTCTGAGGTGATGTCATGGTTGTTGTAGTTGAAGTCCTCCAGGCGCCGGCCCTTGGCCTTCAGCGGGGCCACAGTCTTGTTGAGGGCCAGAGCCAGGGCCCAAATGGCATCGTAGGCTAGAGGGGCCTCCTGGAAGCCACCCGTCTCCTCCGGGTTCAACCCACCCAGCCGAAGCATCAACGCTTGCTGGAACTCCTGGGATGTCTGATTGAACAAGGTACAGGGAGAAAGTAATCCTTGGCTTAGTCCTAACTTTATCTAACAATAGACATATTAAGCTTTAGATTTCCTGGGGCGCGGCTCAGCTGCTGACCATGTGCAGCTGGCTTGGTGGTGTTTTGTTTTCCAACATGAAGCCAAAGGCATATTTCCACATTTGACATTTATTTTCAAGTGTACAAAATATTGTCCTTTGAGTTTATGGCTATATCAATATAAATATTGCAATACTTTGCGTTATCTCCAAGTGCAAGCTGAGGTGCATGTGTGACAGGAAATAATAACCAATTTCCAAGGTATGAAATGTCTGAGGTCAATTACACTTCCAACTCAGCCATGTCAATTACAGCTCATTGAAATTCCAGCTTGGCATTTGGCATTAAAACCTGCCACCAGCTAGCAAGGACTAGCTGACAGTGTGCCACCGCAGACAGTTCAATATTGGAACAGCGGCGTCATCCCAGCACACTTTCAGGCGGAAATATGCCAATTCTGTACTTGGAAATTGAATATGAATAGACCGAGTGTGAATGGGAACTGTGCCTGTGGGTCTTATTGCTGCGGGGAGTTGATATGGTACCTCAACCGCTAAATCAGCAGGTATAGCGTCAGGTACAGTGTGCATATAAACAACAGCTGCAGATAAGGAGCGAGGGAGGGATGCAGAGAGGAGCAGAGGTAGTCGAAGGAAGAGAGGAAGGCGGGGGGGGGGGGAGAGATGAGCGGCGGGGGGCAAATTGTAGGTTTGAAGGAAAGAAGCATAAAATTGAGAAAGAAGGGATCAAGAAACACAGGCGAGCAGAGGGCGAGGAGGAGGAGGAGGTGGCTGAGGGCAGGGGTGTCACAAGAGGGGGAAAAGTGGGACTGAGTTACTCGGGCCCAAGGTGGAGGGGCCTTAATTATTTTATACTTTAGCTGTTGAAAAATAGCAGATATACAAGCTCACAGCGCGGCACCGAGTGCCGCGCTGCGAGGTTGTAGATCTGCTATTTTTGAAAAGTCGTGAAAATGTGTGCAAAATGCAAATCTTTGAATATATGTATTTTTTAAGCGAATATTTGTAACTCAAATTATGCTTCTGAGGGGAGGGGAGCGTCCCTGGAACTAAATATTTTGAGATGGGGCTCTGTGGCCAAATGCATATCATTTTGAGGTTCCTTCACATGAAAAGGTTTGAGCACCACTGACGTAGAAACATAGTTTTTTTTCCCAAAAACCTTTATTCAAAGACTTTTCATGATTTTCACGATTTTTCAAAAATAGCAGATCTACAAGCACGCAGTGTGGCACTTGGTGCCAAGCTATGAGCTTGTATATCTGCCATTTTACAATAGTTAAAGCACAAAATAAATGAAGAACATTCATGGGGGGCCCGCAGAGAAGAGTGGACAAAAGGAGAAAGCAGGAGAAATGAGCTGCAAGGTGCTCCCAATGACAGATGATAGAATTTGGTCACAGAGTGCTCAGGATGAGCGGAACATAGAACAAACCTAGACATACTAACCCCATACACAGCGACCAGACAGTAATTAGGAGTCTTGCTCAGTGCAATTCACAAACATTTTCATGTCAAATTGATAAGTGATATTTGGCCGCTGACCCCCGTTCAATAAATATTTGTGCCAGGGATCCCATAGGAGAAGATTATGTCGACATTTGTCAACATTTCTCCAAAATAGCAGATTTACAAGCTCACACAGCGCTGTGAGGTTTCAAATAGCCAAAAAAAGAAAGAACCGTAGGGTGTTAAAACAGTTTCTCATTTAGCTGGGGTCCTTAGGACACCTGGGGGTACCTGGACCCAACTTTGAGAACCACCAGCCTAAGGATGAAGGGACGATATGAACATTCCATATCACGATTATTGTGACCAAAGAAATGTGCGATTTACGATATTATATGCGATACTCAAAATATCCCCTACAGTAGGCCTACATCCATTATCCTGCGGTGGAACATTTGCCAAAAAACTGCCGATCGCGTTGTGAGCTTGTAGATCGGCTATTTTTTGTCAAAGAGTAAAAAAAAATACTGTATCAAGTACGTTATTTACAGGTCCTTTTTACCAATAATAGAGGTAATAAATGGTACTGGATATGCAGCTCGGCACGATATGATAATAGCGATCATCGTCCCATCCCTAACACCAGCCTAGCCCTATGAAAGCATCACTCACCAGGTTGGAGGCACCGCGAATGGTCTCTGGATTTAGCATAACGATCTCTGTGGTGACGTGTCCCTCCACAGCCTCTGTCATGTTCTCCACCGTGCAGTTGATGGCCGGGTCTTTGATCTTGAACCAGTTGTCGGCGTACCAACCAATCAGGAACCACACATATTTCTTCCCATAGAGCTTCTCTTTGAACACCTGTGAAAGAAGTTACGGAGTTAAAGTAACGATATTAAGTGCCTCGACTCTCTCCAGCAGCGCATTGTTTTGTTTTCAAAACGACTAAATGAATTTAGACGTCCCGCAAAAAACTCATTACAGAGTCCAGTTCCTCCCAATAGCTAGTCAGGATCGGGTCAAAATATCGAAAGACTAATTTTCATGATTTAAAAAAAAAATGCAGATATACAAGCTCACAGTGCGGCACTCGGTGCCGCGCTGAGAGCTTGTATATCTGCTATTTTTTAATAGCTAAAGCATAAAATAATGATAGAGCTTCTCTTTGAACACCCGTGAAAAAAGGTAGAGAGTTGAAGTAACGAGATTAATTTGTGCCTTGACTCTCTCCAGCAGCGCATTGTTTTGTTTTCAAAACTACTAAATGAATTTAGACATCCCACAAAAAACTCATTACAGAGTCCAGTTCCTCCTGATAGCCAGTCAGGATCATTTCTACTGGGATCAATTGAGTGGAAAAGTAAACTCACCTCGCAAAACACCTTCCTGGCTTCAGTCTCATAAAAGAGCCCCACAATGATTCTAGCATCCTGGCGCTGTGACACAGACACACACACACACACATAAAACGAATAAAAGCTCTTAGTCATAACATTAACAGCACCATAACAGCCAAGTTGTTATGCAGTTCCTGCGACTTCACAGGTCGGCCGCGTGCCGCTGTTCGGGAGCTGCTAATTAGCGCTGTGCATTAATTTCTTCAATCAAATCGCCTCTATGCTAATGGCATCGCCGCGTGCAGCTGCGAGCCTTGCGAGCAGCTGAGGTGAATTTTACATCAAAGCACCTTGAGGTTCTTGACAGCAACAGCCGGGTCGGTGAGGAAGCTCTGACGAACACTGATCTCAATGCCTGCCTCCTTCACCCTCTCCTCCAGATCATCTAGCGTCTGGAAGATGAAAGACAAGGACGGCGACGGAGACGGAGACAGACGGAGACAGACAGACGGAGAGAGTGAGAGGGAAGGTTAGAAGGTTAGATGCACAGAAAAAGCCTCAGTGCTCATTTAACCCATTGTGACTCTGAGGGTGTACGAATGTTTGGTTACAATTATTGTACCCCCTCAGAGTTAAAGCTGGAATCTGGAACTTAGTTTAATTAATAACGTGTATTTTCTATTTTGTCTGTGATATGTTATGATTTGTTATGATGTTTTGTCTGAGTGTGTTAAGAGTGTTCATAATTCCTCCAGTCTGCCACTCTGACAGAACTAAATTTGAGAAAAAGTACTCTTTATCATTCTGATAAATTAGTCCTCTGATGTACTGCATACATTTTATTACAGTTCATGTAAAAAAAAAAATCGCCTGTCTGCCATTGAATAAAGTTGAAGAGGTGGATGCAGTCTTTTCCATAATCCAAAGACTCTTTTGGATTATGACTCTGTGTGTGTTAATACATAATAATTCACATATCTGCTGTGGTTCTGCTGTACTCCTGCATGCATTTAGACCCTGGGATTGGGTAGGAAAACTAGTACTGCCTGAAGCTCGTGTGTGTGTGTGTGTGTGTGTGTGTGTGTGTGTGTGTGTGTGTGTGTGTGTGTGTGTGTGTGTGTGTGTGTGTGCGCGTGCGTGCGTGCGTGGGTGTGTTTGTGTGTGTGTGTGTGTGTGTGTGTGTGTGTGTGTGCGCGTGCGTGCGTGCGTGTGTGCGTGGGTGCGTGCCCGTGTGTGTGTGTGTGTGTGTGTGCGTGCGTGCGTGCGTGCGTGTGTGCGTGTGTGTGTGTGAAAGAGGGATCATTAACCTCCATTACAGGAGAGAACCTGAGTGCTGCGGTATCGACTGCTGTGCCTGGGAGAGATGTATTGTCTAATCAATATTTCTCACAACCAATATTCCAACAAATTACTTCAGAAATCCTCCATCAATTGCCTGGAGTGAATACTTAAAAGGGGACTCTTATAGCCTGGGAACAGGCTATAACAGGCTACACACGTAATAAAGTCACGCTGATGATGACACGCATAAAAACACACAAACACACTCACTCAAGACAAGAAGAAATGATCGGTCAATGTGGGGACCAGGGACAAATAAAAAGAGAAGAGAAAACTGAAGAGTGAATTAACTCTTTTACTGCCATATATATATAATCATAATATTGTCGGTTCCCTGCCATCAAAATCGCTTACCTTTGAGATTTCATAGAATAATATCCATCCATTATTTCCATCTGTGGTGTTGCTTAAGAGACCTGGGGCCCTATTATGATCCAGGTCTTATGCCTTATGCCTTAACTTCTTTAAATTGTTTTCACTATTTTGAAAAACATTTTTAAATACTTCAAATGCTGAGCTACATCTGCACGTTGTGAACTTGCAGATCAGCTATTTGAAATATTTAAAAAACAAAAACAAAATAGTAAAAAAAGGCAAAGAAGTTAAGGCATAAGGCATAAGACCTGGATCTTAATAGGGCCCTTAGTCTTATAGTGTCGCAGGATAAAAAAATCAGACGGCCGAGAATTACTGGCTCAAAGATAGAGCCAGCGGAATGTGCCTCGCTTTCACCTAAAATAAACAATGAAGAGGAGAAAAGTAGATCCAGGGCCTGCGAGACCGAAACCTAAAGGAAATCAATCCGCGTGGCACAACACTACAGGTGTAGGCACTGTGGTTACCCGCCCCTCCCCCCTGTGCTCAGTCCAACACTAAATCAGGATGTGACGAGCACTCGCCGTGGCGGTGATAGACACCTGACGAGCACTCGTCATAGGCAGGGGGCCAGTTGTCCGAATTTAAAATGGAGCAAACACGGAAGTAAAAGTTCCTGTGATTGGCCGCTAGTTGCGCTGCTGTGGTACCAAAAGCAAGATCTCCATAGAATTTCATTCATTTCCCCCGATCTTTTACATTAGATTTTCTTACCCCTGCAAGGCCCAGCGTTGCTTTTTGGCAACATTTTTTAAATCATTTTTTATTTAGTTTTCCTGTTCTTTTTTCACATTAACATCACCATTAAATCCTATTGTTTAGTATTACAATGCCATTGGCCACGGTATTTGCATATAAATACCCCCCACAGGGGCTGACATTCACACCTCCCAGAGAAGTTGAAATTCCAGCGTCTGGATGAACAACATCTCACTTTTTAACTGAAGCTATTCCTCACTAAAACATAAGTAAAATGCCTGTAATATATTTTTTCGTGATCATTAGAATGTCTAGAACATGTACATATGTTATTATTGTGCAAATGTACCCAAAATGCAAATTAGAGCATGATTTATGATTTATGGCAATAAAACATTACAAAAACATTATTAATTTTTTAACATTACATTTTCCTGTGATTAGGACTCCTACAACAGCATCTGATTTATTTTATTTTTTTTTATTTTTGGCCAGTAGAAATTAATTCGGGTCTTGCAGGGTTAATAAACATTGTCAAATATAATTTATGGTTCCTGTTGCTAGTTTAAAGCCTTGTTTCAATCATGCGTTTTGTGAAAATATGGTCCAATTTAAGTTATAATTGATGTTAAAGCAGGGTATGCTGTAGGAAGGGCTTGTGATCATAGGCTTGTAATGATTCTTCTTCGTGTGCTTTATTTTCGGCAAGCTCAAGACAATGTCCCATGTATCCCTGTGGTTGCACGTGACCGTTGGCAGCCAATAGCATTCCTTGGGTAGTAATGGGTACCATGATGGCGACACCCATACAAGGGCAAAAAAAGCTTCATTTTCACAGCATAGAAACCAATGGGTTCCCACTGTCCATATTCTTTTACATGTCATAGGCAGTAAAATAGTTAATGGGTGACCAAATGACAGGAGGACAGAGTAGAAGAAAGAGAGATAAAATCAAAGTGTAAAAAAAAGTAGAAGAAGAAGATTTAGTTCCACTCACTGAAGTGAAAACTTCGGTGGTCTGCTGAATGGTGGCGATGCGTGTCCACTTCCACTTCTCGAACAGCTTCACCCTGGTGGGGTTGTGGAGCGTGGCTGAGGGGTGCGTACGGAAGAAGGTCGGGAACCGCTGGCGGTTGGACAGGGCAGGCGAACTGGAGCCGTAGGACAACTGGTGGAGTTGGAAATAGAATGGGTGAGAAAGTTGTGAACAGAGGGATGGCCAAAACAGAGAGAGAGAGAGAGAGAGAGAGAGAGAGAGAGAGAGAGAGAGAGAGAGATTGTGACACAATTTACACTTTTGAACAGTTGCCTTGAGGATAGTCTCGCGAGGCCAGACTGTTGCCTCCGCGATTTGGGCAAATGCTCCCGGCATACAGTCTGGCAAACGGAAATAGAAACGATGAGTGCGAGATAAAGCGGATGTGACAAAACCGCTCCCTTGGTGCAGTAACAATAACAAGTCCTACTGGAAGCGTTATGTCTCCTTTCAATATTTCTGGGGGCGTTATTTCGTCTTTCTCTGGTGTTATTGGTGTTACCTCCATGATGTTTTCAAACGTTTTCTTAAACTATACACCCATAACAAGAATAGGCCGCTCGAATGACTTTGTCTGAGCTACTGTGTTTCTCTTATGTTTCCAATGGGACTACTAGTTCAGTGCAACAGTGGCTACTTCCGATACTCGCCGTTTGGGAGCTGCCGTTCCAGACTCTATATAGCATTCGGAGATTGTGGAATAGTTGTCTGGCTACGCGAGACTACCTTGAGGATGTCTCCTCAATACATTGCCATGTGAGGAGACATTATTCCATTATGTCGCCTCTGTCTGCACATTGTTGTATGCTGGCAATGAGTTCAAACAGAGGGCAACAGAAAGACTGACAGACGGTACCTAGCTAAATGGAAACACGTGAAGAACAAGCCCAAATCTCCCCGTTGTTTACATACAGGCATCTAAACATTGGTGTGGGTGATCCAAAATAAATAGTACAATTGTACATTGAGCAGATACATCAGGGGTACACACACCCACAAACGCACACATATACAAATGCACGCACGCACACAGGTACGCACACACACTTACCTCACTTTAATCCCTGTATAATTATAAGTGGACAGGTCCAAATTAAATATTAGTGACCGCATAGAAGTGGGGTTCTTAGGACATTAATTAGGTAACATGTCCCTGATATTTAGAGCATGTCCCTATAGGTGATACTGTATGTTCTGTGTGTGTGTCTCCGTGTCTCTGTGTCTCCCTGTCCAGTTCAGCATAAATAGGTGCAATACCGCTGGGTGACCAGAAGGGCACTGTTGCGCAGCCTAGACACGATGCCATGAGTTATGTTTCTTTAGTACAATGGTGCGTGGCCGGAGTTATGTTTCATTAGTATAACGGTGTATGGCCGGAGTTATGTTTCATTAGTACAACAGTGTGTGGCCGGATTATAAGAACAGGAACAGATTGAGAAGGCCACTGTTGCGCAGCCTAGACACACGCGCGCACACACACACACAGGGTATAGCTGCTCAAATTCACCACTCCACTTCGAACCGATGGTTTGATTTTTTATTTACAGCTTTCTATCGTTTTAGCAATTTTACAGATTTTTATTTGACACAATATCCCATGAAAGTCCGCAGGGAATCTTGGGAATGTGGGAGGTGACTCGAGCCCTACACAGTATAGCCTTCTGTGTAGCGGTCGAGTCAATGGTCACCTCCCAGCTCCCACATTCCCAAGATGCCCTGCGGACTTTCAGGGGATATTGTGACTTATTGGGAGCTAGTAGGCCTACAGTAAATAGTAACTAGAAAGATGCATGGTTGACTTGACACGAGTCACACTTAAAAATGAATTCTGTCTTACCATTAGAATTTTCCCCATTCGAGTCAATGGGGGAAAATTAATTCACTAACAAATTAATGGCCATATATGGAGAACTCTGTGTCAGTCCTTGTCCCTTTTATGCCCATATATGGGGATCCCTGATGTCATCAATATTAAGCCCATATCTTGGAATGCACATACGTATGGGCATACTGGGTCAGTCTCATGTGGTCTATGACGTCAGACATCTATGATGTCAGTCATCTCCATATTTGGGAAAAGTTACATTTTAGCATTTTCCCATTCAAGTCAATGGAGAAAATTCATTCACTAATAAATGTATATGATTATAAAACAATAGAAAGGAGGATTTCTTTGCTCTAAGTACTATCTACAACATTGTTGTAAAAAAAACAAAATTGTCCTTTAAACAGATTTTCCTTTCTTTTCAAAATGTGACAAATAAAGGGTGACTTCACATTCGAAGACACAAAGCAGCCAGATGCATGCACGCACACTTGCAAACAACCAACCATGTAGACAGTTTTGAGCACTGAGGACTTTCATGGGGGCGAATGGACTTTGTGATAGATGTCACATGTCATGTAGAATACGGGCTCCCTGCACTAACAGATCCCTGTGCGTACACACAGGTAAAGAAAGTGTTGATAGGATGGACTGAAAGCAACACAAGTAGTGACAGCTGGGCTCAGCTGAGCTGTGCTCGACACAACGAGGGTGCTGTAAGCATTGTGTACTAGGGCAAAATAGCTGCAGCTTCCACCGGCAACATACACCAGTAAGACTCCCTATTCGGGAGATTAGCGACCGTCAAGTTGCATGTATGTTTGTAAAAAGCAACCTCATGGTGGCGCTAGAAGAGGGGCATGTGATAAATCAGGGGCGGAGGTTGTGGTTTGCCAGCCAAGGAGTGTGTGTGCAAAGTTTGGCATAGATAGGGGCAACGGTAGCGGAGATAAGTGTCTGCAAAAAGCAACCTCATGGTGGCGCTAGAAGAGGGGCATGTGAGAAATCAGGGGCGGAGGTTGTGGTTTGCCAGCCAAGGAGTGTGTGTGCAAAGTTTGGCATGGATAGGGGCAACGGTGCCGGAGATAAGAGTAGGGCCAAAAGTGTGACGTGACATGGCGGACAGATGGACTGGCTGAGGGACAGCCGGAGGAGGTTTTCATTGTAAATTGCGACCTGACGGTCGCAATTAAACATAACATGACACTAGTGTCCCTAATATGGGCATGTCTTTATAGGTGAACATTCAGCAAAAATAGGTGAATATTTGGCTAAAATAAGTGAACATTTGATGGAAATATAGGTGAATGTGATGGTTGAGCTTGAATATTCACTATTTGAAGTACTTTTGTATACCGAAGCATATACTGTAGGTAATTAAATTATGTATTGCAAAGGTAACATGCTGATAGAGGGAAAAACACAGGAATAAAGTAATATAGAGAGCAGTCAAACAAATTCACATAATGCACAAACACATGCACAGTTGCACACAAAATATATACACACACACCAAGGTGGCAAAATTGAAATACAGCAAAACAGCAAGGGGCAGTAATATGGCAATGCAGCTGCGCTCCAAAGGAGACAAGCCAATTCCCCTACTGCTGCTTTCTATAAAGACTACAAACAAAGGGACATCTTTCAACTCCCACCACATCCGCCCTTGTAGTGGCAGATCAGTGGCAGTCCCTGGCTTACAGTGTCACCAAAGGAGAGCTATGGGGTATCAAACTAACACCATGCCAACAGAGGACATATGGGAATATGGGAATCCTTGTTGGCCAAAGGCAAAATTAGGCTTATGGATTTCAGGGCAGGCACAGCTATTTCTGTTACATTCACCTAGCCTGCATTGCCAGACTGGTCGCGTGGAATCACTCACACTCACACGTTCTCTCCACGATATCGTGGAGAGACTTGGCAATGCCAGGCTAATAACATTCACCACCCTTTGACTGCACCTGCCAGTAAACCGGATGAGCCTCCAATGTGACTGCCTGGATTTGAACCCAAGGTCTCCTGCATGGGAATCCAAACATTTACTACTTGGCCAAAGGGGAACCCCCCCCCCCCCTTCATTAAGCCTTTGGGCTACAGACAGGGATACTCACTGTCTACAACACAGACAGAGAACGGCAAAGGAAATAATTGCTTGTGGCAGTTACTACGCAGCAAGTGGTGCTGTGTGGTAAAGAGTGCAACAAATCGCTTTGTGCATGAGGGAGAGTTGAGGCGGGGGAGCAAGGAGACGACGACCGAGAGGGAAAAAGTCACAGACAGAAATGATAGAAAAGGAAGGAAGAGCGGAATAAGGCCACATGAGGGAGGAAAGAATGAGGGAAGGAAATAGAGCAGAGCGGCCCCGG
>NC_137811.1:35583470-35595970 GCF_963921795.1 Nannobrachium achirus | reverse complement strand
TTTTAGAAGATCCGCGCCGTGAATTTCAGCCTGTAAAGCCTTCTCTATATGTAAACTGAGATCCTTGCCGTGGACCGGATCTCGCGCCAAAATTGCGTCATCACACTACCGGCCAATCACAGCGAGGGTTATACAACTGCCGGCCAATCACAGCGCATCTTGAAGTGGGGTCGCTATGGCAGCCATATTTGTTGTCGCCCGTTTGTACCATCCCTTCTCTAGGTAATTTCGCCTACCAGGCAGGGTGAAGGAGTCCGTATCTCTGGAATTACTGAACGCACAGGAACAAGGGACCCCTTAAAAGATAGATCTCAGCGAGGTGGAGGCAGACGCGGGGGTCTGAAGGTACGAAAAACGGACGAAAGACGCGGACGCGACCGCGGTTTGCTATAGGGCTAATGACCACTAGTTGGGCAACTTACACAGTATGGCTTTAAAGCTATATGGGTAATCATAATTTTTTAACCACAAGCCTTACAGTGTATTTATATTTTGTTGTACAACAGTGTTGTGCACAAGTAGCAGTAGCATTGAGCTTGTAGGCAACGCGTTTTGAGCGTGTATATCTGCTATTAAAGCTCCTTTTCTTTAAGAACAAATATTATATATTATATATTGACAATTCTTTTTTTTCTAAATTATTTTTAAATAGGGACACGTGGTTGAATGTGGTTAAGTCTGGTTTTATAACCAATTACATTAGTAAGAGCTAAATAAAAACTAGATTGTATCCATTGGAACACAGCTTATTTTTTCCATTACCTGAAAAGTACTGGTTTTGGACATACAAGGTTTCTACAGTGACAGCATATTAAGTATATTGTCTATGTCGGGTGGAAACCTCATATGTCCAAAACTGTTGCTTTTCAGGATTCAAATTCAAAAACTGCAAAAGTAGCACAGATCTACAAGCTCAGCAAAGCACAGATTCAAGTTTGTAGATCTGCTACTTTTGTGCCTTCGTGTGACACTGTAGTATGATCAAGTAGTTCATTAATTTACAAAAAAACAACAACACAAAGTTAAAATACTGTATGGAGATATGAGGTTTCTGCCCGACAGCAACGATATGCAATAAAATATACTCATACAAATACATTTACTTCCATGAAAATTATTTCTCTCACCAGCATTCTAACTGAATGTCATAAACATTTGCACGGCAGTGGGTGATGATGGCCTACCAACATATACAGTATGGCTTTCTAATCGGTGTGTTTGCGGCAGTAGGACCATTGTCTGTCTGAGGTGGCTGTAGCTGTGTGATTCCTCTGAAGCAGTGCTTCTCAAACTTTTTCATGTCAAGGACCCTAGAATTGATATGTCATTGTCTCCACCAGCCGAAGGCAGGGGGAGAGTATGTTTTCGCCCCTGTCTGTCCGTCCGTCTGTCCGTCCGTCCGTCCGTCCGTCCGTCCGTCCGTCCGTCCGTCCGTCCGTCCGTCCGTCCGTCCGTCCGTCCGTCCGTGCGTCCGTCTGTGCGTCTGTGCGTCCGTCCTCCGAGTTTGTTACCAGCTAATCTCCGGCGCCGTTGGCCCGGTCGCTGCCAAAATGAGCACACACACTCCCTGGATGCCAATTCAGAACCTCTGCCCAACATTTTTCAAATGGCCCTGTTCTAGCGCCACCATGAGGCCGATGTTTGCAAAACCCATTTCTGTACACTACTTTTGGAATTTTGTCCAAAAATCACGCAAATCGATAGACAGTATCTCTACAGTCATGTGATCGACATGGATCTGTGTCATTGTCCATATTCCATCCTAATTGGCTGATATTGGCTTTCAAAGTTTGTAAGATTGGTCCGTTTTGGACAAAATGCCTCAAATCACAAACGCAGAGTGCAATTAACATGAAATCGCGCACACACTTTCCCACTAGGCCGAGGAAGAAATGCCACTTCAAGTTTTTGAAATCAGCCTCATGGTGGCGCTATAACAGGCCGATTCATGGTTTTACCTATAACTCCACCGATCAGTTTCAAACTTTGTAAGCGCACTCCCTATAGGCCAAGGAAAAACCCTTTCCTTGCATTTTTCACATCAGCCTTTTATAGCGCCACCAGGAGTTCCGACTTATGTAAGACACATTTTTTGGATATTACTCCTTCAGATTTTACCCAAAATTAACACAAATCAGTACACAGTATCTCTACAGTCATATGATCAGGACGGATCTGTCCTGTATTAAATATTCCATCCTGATTGGTTAAGATTGACCTCCAAACTTTGCAGGATTGATCCGTTTCAAACAAAATGCCTCAAATCAAAATGCCTCAAATCAAAAACAGCGTGCAATTGTAATGAAATTGTGCACGCACATTCGCAAAAGTCCAAGGAAGAAATTACACTACAAAATGTTCAAATCAGCCTCATGGTGGCGCCATGAAAGGTCTAAGATTGGTGAAGAACACATGCCACCCTTTTTACATTGGCCTATTATAGCACCACCAGGACGCGTGGCTGGTGGAGACCTGTGCTCGGAAGAGCACTTCTTCTAGTTGTGGGCTCGCCTATAAGGCGAGCACACTCTAGATATTGTCATTATTGTGGGCTCGCCTATAAGGCGAGCACACTTTAGATATTGTCATTATTGTGGGCTCGCCAGTACCTGGCGAGCACACTTTAGATATTGTCATTATTTATTTATTTATAAGTAGACAGGATTTTCGGTTCCTTTCTACTCCTACATACTTAGTGAGAAAATGAAAATAAAAATATCAATGTGTTCAGCTTACAGTGGGGAAGTGTGCTATTACTTTTTACAGCAATCGGCCAAATGGTGGCGCTGTAGGAAGCCTTCGAAAGTACGATCTTTGAACAGGTATAGCTCATGCTGTGTTATACATACAGCCATGAAACCTGTATACACGTATGCGTCTCCTCATGCCGAACAACTTTTACCCTCTGACTTTTGACCTCTGACCTTTAGGTCTCCCACAATTTTGAATTATATGAAATACAGTAAAAATCTATCTCCTCCTGGGATTTTTGAGTTAAGCGCACAAAACTTTTTTCACATGGACTTTGGACCAATACCTATACAGTCTATGTGGTGAGAAGTTTGTACGTTAAACCATTAATTTTTAATAATTCAATTCATATTGCGGTTTTATGCAAATTATTATTCTGCCTCTAAATAAAACATGCAAAGTGTTACTTTCATGGCATTTGGCAAACATGTAGAGGGTTAGTCCAAATATCCCTGAAACCAATCTTATTCCAATTGGCCAAAGGGGGGCGCTATACGAAGCGTTTGAAAATTCAAACTTCAAACGGACATAAGTCTTGACTCGTTTCGTTTGAAGACATGCAACTTGTTACACGCGTGCTTTGACTCAAGCGGAAGACATCTGTGTCGTTGTTAAGTAAGCTCCGCCCTTTAATTTTCCGCCATTTTGAGCAGTTTGTAAAACGCGTAAACCCGCTTTTATTCTGGAATTTTCGCGTCACGTGCACAAAACTTTTTTTACGTGAACTTTGGACCGATATCTAAAGATCTGTCAGATCGGATTTCTTTAACATTGAAACATGCTTTTTTAAATAATTCAAACAATATTGCATTTTTATGCAAATTATTCTTCTGCCTCTAAAACATACATGCAAAGTCACATTTTCATGACAAAATAGTGTAGAGGGTTAGTTCAAATATCACTGAAACCAATCTTACCCCAAATGGCCAAAGGGGGGCGCTATATAATTTTGAGCAGTTTGTAAAACGCTTAAACCCGTTTTTATTCTAGGATTTTTTTTGCAATTTGCATGAAACATTCTACACGCAATCTAAGGACCTTTATCTAACATGCCTATGAAGTGCACACAAAAAAATTATAAAATAATAATAATAAATATAGCTGCAAGCAGCGATAAAGTGTCCAAAGCCAAAAACACCTCAAATCATGAACACAGCCTGGGATGTGCGTGAAATCTTGCAAGCACATTCCCAATAGGTCAAGGAACAGATACCAACCTTCTCACATTGGCCTGTTATAGCGCCACCAGCGGGTCAACCTTTGCACAACACATTTTTGGAACAAAATGGACCAATCTTTGACGTCAGTAACGTCAAAGAGAGCAATGCCTGCGATCTTGACATTTTGTGCTTTTATAGCCATTGTTTTCTGGCTTGAAGCGAGCCCACAATTGTTTCGAAGGAACAATATTTTTCTAGTTGTGGGCTCGCCTATAAGGCGAGCACACTTTAGATATTGTCATTATTTATTTATCTATCAGGCAATCAGTAGACGGGATCTTCGGTTCCTTTCTACTCCTACATACTTAGTGAGAAAATGAAAATAAAAACATCAATGTGTTCAGTTTACAGTGGCGAAGTGTGCTATTATTTTTTATAGCAATCGGCCAAATGGTGGCGCTGTAGGAAGCCTTCGAAAGTGCGATCTTTGAACAGGTATAGCTCATGCTGTGTTATACATACAGCCATGAAACCTGTATACACTTATGCGTCTCCTCATGCCGAACAACTTTTTCCCTCTAACTTTTGACCTCTGACCTTTAGGTCTCCCACAATTCGGAATTATATGAAAAACAGTAAAAATCTATCTCCTCCTGGGATTTTCGCGTCAAGTGCACAAAACTTTTTTCACATGAACTTTGGACCAATACGGTCAGATTGATCAACCAGATTTTTTTTAAAGTGAAATATAATTTTTTAATAATTTAATCAATATTGCGGTTTTATGCAAATTATTCTTCGGCCTCTAAATCATACATGCAAAGGTACACGTTCATGGCATTTGGCAAAGATGTGGAGGGTTAGTCAAAGTATCACTGAAACCAATTTTATTCCAATCGGCCAAAGGGGGGCGCTATACGAAGCGTTTGAAAATTCAAACTTCAAACGGGCATAAGTCATGACTCGTTTCGTTTGAAGACATGCAACTTGTTATACGCGTGCTTTGACTCGAGCGGAAGACATCTGTGTCGTTGTTAAGTAAGCTCCGCCCTTCGATTTTCCGCCATTTTGAGCAGTTTGTAAAACGCGTAAACCCGCTTTTATTCTGGAATTTTCGCTCCACGTGCACAAAACTCTTTTTTACGTGAACTTTGGACCGATATCTAAAGATCTGTCAGATCGGATTTCTTTAAAATTGAAACATGCTTTTTTAAATAAATTCAATGAATATTGCAGTTTTATGCAAATTATTCTTCTGCCTCTAAATCATACATGCAAAGTAACATGTTCATGGCATTTGGCAAAGATGTAGAGTGTTAGTCCAAATATCACTAAAACCAATCTTACCCCAATTGGCCAAAGGGGGGCGCTATATCATTTTGAGCAGTTTGTGAAACGCTTAAACCCATTAGGATTTTTTTTTTTGCAATTTGCATGAAACATTCTACACACAATCTAAGGACCTTTATCTAATATGCCTATGAAGTGCACACACACAAAAAAATAAAAAATAATAATGAATATAGCTGCAAGCAGCGATAAAGTGGCCAAAGCCAAAAACACCTCAAATCATGAACACAGCCTGGGATGTGCGTGAAATCTTGCAAGCACATTCCCAATAGGTCAAGGAACAGATACCACCCTTCTTACATTGGCCTGTTATAGCGCCACCAGCGGGTCAACTTTTGCACAACACATTTTTCGAACAAAATGGACCAATCTTTGACGTCAGTAACGTCAAAGAGAGCACTGCCTGCGATCTTGACATTTTGTACTTTTATAGCCATTGTTTTCCGGCTTGAAGCGAGCCCACAATTGTTTCGAAGGAACAATATTTTTCTAGTTTATCTATCAGTCAGTCAGTCAGTCAGACAGTAGACGGGAACTTCGGTTCCTTTCTACTCCTACATACTTAGTGAGAAAATGAAAATAAAAACATCAATGTGTTCAGTTTACAGTGGCGAAGTGCGCTATTATTTTTTATAGCAATCGGCCAAATGGTGGCGCTGCACGAAGCCTTCGAAAGTGCGAACTTTGAACAGGTATAGCTCATGCTGTGTTTGAGGTACAGGCATGAAACCTGTATACACGTATGCGTCTCCTCATGCCGAACAACTTTTACCCTCTAACTTTTGACCTCTGACCTTTAGGTCTCCCACAATTCGGAATTATATGAAAAACAGTAAAAATCTATCTCCTCCTGGGATTTTCGCGTCAAGTGCACAAAACCTTTTTCACATGAACTTTGGACCAATACGGTCAGATTGATCAACCAGATTTTTTTTAAAGTGAAATATAATTTTTTAATAATTCAATCAATATTGCGGTTTTATGCAAATTATTCTTCGGCCTCTAAATCATACATGCAAAGTTACAAGTTCATGGCATTTGGCAAAGATGTGGAGGGTTAGTCAAAGTATCACTGAAACCAATTTTATTCCAATCGGCCAAAGGGGGGCGCTATACGAAGCGTCTGAAAATTCAAACTTCAAACGGGCATAAGTCATGACTCGTTTCGTTTGAAGACATGCAACTTGTTACACGCGTGATTTGACTCAAGCGGAAGACATCTGTGTCGTTGTTAAGTAAGCTCCGCCCTAAGATTCTCCGCCATTTTGAGCAGTTTGTAAAACGCGTAAACCCGCTTTTATTCTGGAATTTTCGCGTCACGTGCACAAAACTTTTTTTACGTGAACTTTGGACCGATATCTAAAGATCTGTCAGATCGGATTTCTTTAACATTGAAACATGCTTTTTTAAATAATTCAAACAATATTGCATTTTTATGCAAATTATTCTTCTGCCTCTAAAACATACATGCAAAGTCACATTTTCATGACAAAATAGTGTAGAGGGTTAGTTCAAATATCACTGAAACCAATCTTACCCCAAATGGCCAAAGGGGGGCGCTATATAATTTTGAGCAGTTTGTAAAACGCTTAAACCCGTTTTTATTCTAGGATTTTTTTTTGCAATTTGCATGAAACATTCTACACGCAATCTAAGGACCTTTATCTAACATGCCTATGAAGTGCACACAAAAAAATTATAAAATAATAATAATAAATATAGCTGCAAGCAGCGATAAAGTGTCCAAAGCCAAAAACACCTCAAATCATGAACACAGCCTGGGATGTGCGTGAAATCTTGCAAGCACATTCCCAATAGGTCAAGGAACAGATACCAACCTTCTCACATTGGCCTGTTATAGCGCCACCAGCGGGTCAACTTTTGCACAACACATTTTTGGAACAAAATGGACCAATCTTTGACGTCAGTAACGTCAAAGAGAGCACTGCCTGCGATCTTGACATTTTGTGCTTTTATAGCCATTGCTTTCTGCCTTGAAGCGAGCCCACAATTGTTTCGAAGGAACAATATTTTTCTAGTGAGAACTTGATATTGTCATATCAAGTTCTCCTCAAAACTTCGGTTCCTTTCTACTCCTACAAACTTAGTGAGAAAATGAAAATAAAAACATCAATGTGTTCAGTTTACAGTGGCGAAGTGTGCTATTATTTTCTATAGCAATCGGCCAAATGGTGGCGCTGTAGGAAGCCTTCGAAAGTGCGAACTTTGAACAGGTATAGCTCATGCTGTGTTATACATACAGCCATGAAACCTGTATACACTTATGCGTCTCCTCATGCCGAACAACTTTTACCCTCTAACTTTTGACCTCTGACCTTTAGGTCTCCCACAATTCGGAATTATATGAAAAACAGTAAAAATCTATCTCCTCCTGGGTTTTTTTCGTTACGCGCACGAAACTTTTTTCACATGAACTTTGGACCAATACGGTCAGATTGATCAACCAGATTTTTTTAAAAGTGAAATATAATTTTTTAATAGTTCAATCAATATTGCGGTTTCATGCAAATTATTCTTCGGCCTCTAAATCATACATGCAAAGTTACACGTTCATGGCATTTGGCAAAGATGTGGAGGGTTAGTCAAAGTATCACTGAAACCAATTTTATTCCAATCGGCCAAAGGGGGGCGCTATACGAAGCGTTTGAAAATTCAAACTTCAAACGGGCATAAGTCATGACTCGTTTTGGTTTGAAGACATGCAACTTGTTACACGCGTGCTTTGACTCGAGCGGAAGACATCTGTGTCGTTGTTAAGTAAGCTCCGCCCTTCAATTTTCCGCCATTTTGAGCAGTTTGTAAAACGCGTAAACCCGCTTTTATTCTGGAATTTTCGCTCCACGTGCACAAAACTTTTTTTACGTGAACTTTGGACCGATATCTAAAGATCTGTCAGATCGGATTTCTTTAAAATTGAAACATGCTTTTTTAAATAAATTCAATGAATATTGCAGTTTTATGCAAATTATTCTTCTGCCTCTAAATCATACATGCAAAGTAACATGTTCATGGCATTTGGCAAAGATGTAGAGTGTTAGTCCAAATATCACTAAAACCAATCTTACCCCAATTGGCCAAAGGGGGGCGCTATATCATTTTGAGCAGTTTGTGAAACGCTTAAACCCGTTAGGATTTTTTTTTGCAATTTGCATGAAACATTCTACACACAATCTAAGGACCTTTATCTAATATGCCTATGAAGTGCACACACACACAAAAAATAAAATAATAATGAATATAGCTGCAAGCAGCGATAAAGTGGCCAAAGCCAAAAACACCTCAAATCATGAACACAGCCTGCAATGTGCGTGAAATCTTGCAAGCACATTCCCAATAGGTCAAGGAACAGATACCACCCTTCTTACATTGGCCTGTTATAGCGCCACCAGCGGGTCAACTTTTGCACAACACATTTTTGGAACAAAATGGACCAATCTTTGACGTCAGTAACGTCAAAGAGAGCACTGCCTGCGATCTTGATATTTTGTACTTTCATAGCCATTGTTTTCTGGCTTGAAGCGAGCCCACAATTGTTACGAAGGAACAATATTTTTCTAGTTTATCTATCAGTCAGTCAGTCAGACAGTAGACGGGAACTTCGGTTCCTTTCTACTCCTACATACTTAGTGAGAAAATGAAAATAAAAACATCAATGTGTTCAGTTTACAGTGGCGAAGTGCGCTATTATTTTTTATAGCAATCGGCCAAATGGTGGCGCTGTAGGAAGCCTTCGAAAGTGCGAACTTTGAACAGGTATAGCTCATGCTGTGTTTTAGGTACAGCCATGAAACCTGTATACACGTATGCGTCTCCTCATGCCGAACAACTTTTACCCTCTAACTTTTGACCTCTGACCTTTAGGTCTCCCACAATTCGGAATTATATGAAAAACAGTAAAAATCTATCTCCTCCTGGGATTTTCGCGTCAAGTGCACAAAACTTTTTTCACATGAACTTTGGACCAATACGGTCAGATTGATCAACCAGATTTTTTTTAAAGTGAAATATAATTTTTTAATAATTCAATCAATATTGCGGTTTTATGCAAATTATTCTTCGGCCTCTAAATCATACATGCAAAGTTACACGTTCATGGCATTTGGCAAAGATGTGGAGGGTTAGTCAAAGTATCACTGAAACCAATTTTATTCCAATTGGCCAAAGGGGGGCGCTATACGAAGCGTCTGAAAATTCAAACTTCAAACGGGCATAAGTCATGACTTGTTTCGTTTGAAGACATGCAACTTGTTACACGCGTGCTTTGACTCAAGCGGAAGACATCTGTGTTGTTGTTAAGTAAGCTCCGCCCTTCAATTTTCCGCCATTTTGAGCAGTTTGTAAAACGCGTAAACCCGCTTTTATTCTGGAATTTTCGCGTCACGTGCACAAAACTTTTTTTACGTGAACTTTGGACCGATATCTAAAGATCTGTCAGATCGGATTTCTTTAACATTGAAACATGCTTTTTTAAATAATTCAAACAATATTGCATTTTTATGCAAATTATTCTTCTGCCTCTAAAACATACATGCAAAGTCACATTTTCATGACAAAATAGTGTAGAGGGTTAGTTCAAATATCACTGAAACCAATCTTACCCCAAATGGCCAAAGGGGGGCGCTATATAATTTTGAGCAGTTTGTAAAACGCTTAAACCCGTTTTTATTCTAGGATTTTTTTTGCAATTTGCATGAAACATTCTACACGCAATCTAAGGACCTTTATCTAACATGCCTATGAAGTGCACACAAAAAAATTATAAAATAATAATAATAAATATAGCTGCAAGCAGCGATAAAGTGGCCAAAGCCAAAAACACCTCAAATCATGAACACAGCCTGGGATGTGCGTGAAATCTTGCAAGCACATTCCCAATAGGTCAAGGAACAGATACCAACCTTCTCACATTGGCCTGTTATAGCGCCACCAGCGGGTCAACTTTTGCACAACACATTTTTGGAACAAAATGGACCAATCTTTGACGTCAGTAACGTCAAAGAGAGCACTGCCTGCGATCTTGACATTTTGTGCTTTTATAGCCATTGTTTTCTGGCTTGAAGCGAGCCCACAATTGTTTCGAAGGAACAATATTTTTCTAGTTTATCTATCAGACATATCAAGTTCTCCTCAATACTTTGTCCGCTTTCAACTCCTACATACTTAGTGAGAAAATGAAAATAAAAACATCAATGTGTTCAGCTTACTGTGGCGACGCGTGCTATTACTTTTTACAGCAATCGGCCAAATGGTGGCGCTGTAGGAAGCCTTCGAAAGTGCGAACTTTGAACAGGTATAGCTCATGCTGTGTTTGAGGTTCAGCCATGAAACCTGTATACACGTATGCGTCTCCTCATGCCGAACAACTTTTACCCTCTGACTTTTGACCTCTGACCTTTAGATCCCCCAGAATTTGGAATTATATGAAAAACAGTAAAAATCTATCTCCTCCTGGGATTTTTGCATTACGCGCATGAAACTTTTTTCACATGAACTTTGGACCAATACAGTCAGATTGATCAACCAGATTTTTTTTAAAGTGAAATATAATTTTTTAATAATTCAATCAATATTGCGGTTTTATGCAAATTATTCTTCGGCCTCTAAATCATACATGCAAAGTTACACGTTCATGGCATTTGGCAAAGATGTAGAGGGTTAGTCAAAGTATCACTGAAACCAATTTTATTCCAATCGGCCAAAGGGGGGCGCTATACGAAGCGTTTGAAAATTCAAACTTCAAACGGGCATAAGTCATGACTCGTTTCGTTTTAAGACATGCAACTTGCTTACACGCGTGCTTTGACTCGAGCGGAAGACATCTGTGTCTTTGTTAAGTAAGCTCCGCCCTTAGATTTTCCGCCATTTTGAGCAGTTTGTAAAACGCTTAAACCCGCTTTTATTCTGGAATTTTCGCGTCACGTCCACAAAACATTTTTTTACATGAACTTTGGACCAATATCTAAAGATCTGTCAGATCGATTTACTTTTGACTGTGGAGCCAGAGTGGACAGTCATCTATGGGATTATTTTTTTGTCTCCACTGAAACTGCATTATCTCACCCTCCCTCAATTGGAGAAGTCTACTGGAGAAATAAGAAACAAACTATCCACAAATAAAGCGTCACAATGCTCTTTTCTGTCAAAGGCACCAATGAGGTCATTTGTCTCAACCATAGCAGCCCTGACAAGTTCTAAAACCAGATCAATACTAACTCAAAATGTTATTTTTAACGGTACATTTTAACAGTACATTTTTACCTGGGATTACAGAATATTAGCCAAAACAGAGTTTGAAAGCATCCTGTCACCATCTTTAAGACATAAGCATTGAGTCATTCAGAGCTTTACAATGTTGAGCAACATCCAGATTTCAACAGTTTGACTATAGAAGTAGAGCATGGGACAGAATGTATTTACCTGTAACATTTTTTGAGCTGTCAAATACTGAAAGAAATATTGTTAAAATAACCATGGAACATTAAAAAAAAGCATATTTTAAATCACAGTCACCCCTTCATGTATCATCAGCTGCTTTAATTCCAGTTTTTGAGTTTACAGACTACATTCTGTCGCAAATTGTGCATCTAGGGGAGAAAACATTTAGTATCCATTGAAACTACTTTATCTCCGTTTCACTCGACAGGATGAGTCTGTTTCTCACACACTAGACCCAAAACAAACCACAAGGCACCAATGAGGTCATTGTCACAAACACAGCAGCTCTGACCATTTCTAAAACCACATTGAAAACCACTGTAAATTTACCTTCCAGAATATTAGCCAAAACTGAGAGTTTGAAATCACCTTTAAGTAAGGGAAGAACGTTTAGGATAATAAGCAGGACAGCAGACTCAAATTACAAATGTCTTTTTTTTTCTCCATATTTTTACAAGCTGTAAACAAAGATGTTCAGTCAATCATACAAGGCAAAGTCAGGCTTCTAATCCATTCATTTACCGTTAGATCACTCAAAATCAATATTGATTCAATACATGAACACTTTCTTTCACCATTAGCAGTTTTATCACCGGTTTTCTATTCATTAAACTCAAACGGCATGACATGCAAGGCCAAATCCATTGTCTTGGAACACACATTCAACATCAGAGCTGTGCATTATCATGAAATCGTCTTCAACAGTGGATCACAGCCTCTGCCATCCCTGCATTCTCTCTAACAGTCCGAATGGTGTCCTTATTTGGCCGTGTTCAGCGGAGG
>NC_137811.1:35365989-35583270 GCF_963921795.1 Nannobrachium achirus | reverse complement strand
GCCAGCAAGCTACTGTATAACTAGCCCTTTGAGCCAGGTTCTTGTTCACTCTCATTGAACAAGCTACAACTTATTTCATCACCACATTGTCCCTCTGTAGCTGTGTTGGTGATATAGCTTATCACCAACAGCTACAGACCTATTACTGTGGGCCTAATGCATTCATAATCAACACTTGATCTATATGTAGACATATCCGTCTAAAGAGGTTACCTAGACTGAATGCCAATGTTGAACTATTGACAAAATTGATCGTTAAATTGATCAGTAAGTCAAATCTGCTTTCGGCCAAAATCGAGAATGCTCCAATGTGTTTCTTCTTTGTAAAAGCCTTTCAGTACTGTGTGTGTGTGTTCACTCCTGCTCATCCACCTCCACACAAACAGCCCCCACACGCTACAGCGGTTACTTAAATCAGCAAAAACACAGCAGGCTGTATCAATCTTCTGTAGGATCTTTGCCTTCATCTGCTTCTAAACTCAATGGAATTTATTTAGTGAGGAGAGACACACCTGCTATTTGAACTGCCTGTCCACATGCACACGCACACACACACAGATACACAAGGACGAACACAAATAATCAAGGACAACACAAACATGCTCATATGCATGTTGTGTTGGTGTGCAAACACACTTGCCACTCAGTCATACCATACAGAAGATACACACACACACATACTGTATACTCTCTCACACAGAAAAAGACACACTGGCTTTGCAGTAGCCAATGCAGCACTTTTGCGCTGCCAACTGACAACCTTACATGAAATCCCCCGGTAGGTCATTGGCCATAACAGAATTAGAGCTGGAATTAAATAATGATCCAGCTGGTCATTCTTTCTGCCCTTTGCAACAGTGAGTATGCATGCACCTCCGGGGAGAATCCTCTGTCCTGTCCTGCCAAGATATTCATGAATCAGTTGAATGGTGTCGCTATTAATACTTAAAGGAGCTATAGTCAACTTTTTCATTGTAGGTGTACATCCTAGTCTACAGACTAGGATGTAAACAAAGTACGGGCCCTGTAAATGTAAACAAAGGGCCAAAATGATTATTTTATCATTATTTTACGCTTTTTGTGGTCATTTTTTAATTGAAACACATATATGAAGCTTATTTTTTTATAAAATATTTTCGAAACATTATTTTTATTTTAGCATCCGTTTTTCAAGAAAAAGTTGACTATAGCTCCTTTAATGGCTTTTTTACTATGTAGAAAAGTTTTGGATTGTTACTTTGTAAAAGTGTGAAAAATGTCAATACAGTCTTGTAGGTCTATCCACTATAGTATTTCTCCACAATCATATCCATGAACAATGGATACGCGACCTCACCCCTCGCGCCAATTCTTTGCCATCTGACCAGTGATGTATATCGGACCAGTTACCCATATATGGAGACCCCTTGTACCCATATATGGAGATCCATGTACTGTATATGGAGATGCTGTGAGAGCCCAAACATGCTTACGTAGTTATTCGTTATGTGAAAGTCCTATGATGTTTATGACATCTGACATCATACCCTTTTATGCCCATACATGGAGATCCCTGTCTGTAGAACCAGCCACACAGATATGGGCTGTCTTGGCCATCTGTCTTGGCCATATATGGATTCTGTTAGTGTGGTATGTGGCCGATGTGGCCTCCATATATGGGCATTCCCATATGAAGTCCTGGGCATAAATGGGATTCTGTTAATTAGTGTGCCATCACACAGTGAAGCCAGAGCGAGATGTCAGAGTTGAGAGACTTAAGAGAACCATTATTTCTTCCAAATTATTTTAGGTCAAATGAACAAATTATACAGTGATTTGATAAAACATGATTATATAACTTATATAACACTTCATTATCCAAATCTCATTATTTTGGAGTGTGCAGCTCAAATCCCATTGCTAACAAGCCCCCAGAGGCCGAGGTGAAATCTAGTGATCATCTGTTGGCATTTTCTCTCCCCTTCTTCTCCGTCACCCCATATACACCCCCCCAAACCACCCACACACCCATCCCACCCCATGACCCATCCAGCACGGCATCAATTATTTAGGCATGAACTTTTATAAGGCGGTCCAATCCACACCCCCAGCAGCGAGCTCTGACAGCACGCACAGCGTCCAAGAATGCAGTAAACAACCCCTGTGAAGGCACAGCCGTTTGCTGCCGAGGTGCAGTCTGCAGTGTGTGTACTACTGGGGACATTTCAGCTGCAATCTGTTGCTGAGCCAATTTAATGAGGGCGTTTGGATTTCTTCTATCTAGAATACGTGCAATAGGCATTCCCCTGGATAATGGCCCTAGCTTTCTTACTCAGATTGCCTTTGGTAGTGCAAAAGATAAAATAAAGATCTCTTCTAGATATTTCCCGGATAGTTCCCCAGTTGCCCAGAATGCCCACTATTCTGGAGGCCACCATTCAAAAATGGATTGTTCTGTGTCTTCTACAATTTACAATTTAGGCATTTAGCAGAAACTGCTCTGTGTAACACAGAACCTACACTGGCCTGTGCAAGTTCTGTGTGTTTTGAGAATAAACAATAGATTAGTCAATATGAGGGTATAGATTTGGTCATTTGAAAATATTTGTTCCGTATGGGGGACACTCACAAAGGTAAACACTGCTACAAACGCAGCGACAAAATGGCATTTCCAGAATTATTCATGTTCATGTTTCCTATTTTCTGGACCTTGGGGACAATTCTGTCTGCAGTTCACAGAGTATAAGAGGAACTAGTGGATGTAATCTTCACAGACATGGTCTCTGCAGTGGGGAAGGTAATATGCATATTACCGTATGCGCACGTACGCACACACACGCACGCACGCACACACGCACGCACGCACGCACGCACGCACATGCACGCACACAGCAGGTTATTAACCTTTCTCCTGCTGAGGAGGCAATAAGTGGGTGGTGAACACATACTGAGTGGAGAGGGAATGGGATAAGAGATGATGACAGAGAGAGAGAGAGAGAGAAAAGAGAAAGCTCTAAGTATTAAAGGTGCTCTGGGTGGTGTTTTTTAATAATAAGTGTTTATATCTCTGTTATAGTCCTATAGTAATCTTTCCTATAAAGTGTTTGTTAACTCAGTGGTTCTCAACCTTTTCAGGCTGTGACCCCCCAAAATAATCTTATAGTAGCCTATATTGTACCTTTTATTTAACCAAGAAAGGTTATCAGAAGAGTGCACACTTGCATTCATCAGCAACGTACTGCTTAATAGTTCACATTAATACACATTTAATAGAAAGTGATTTTCTGTAATCTGCTAACCCTGATTGTTAATTCCTTTTGTCAATCTTGTTCAGCAGTCAATCAAAGGTTACTATTTCAAATCTAAGTGTCTTGCTTTTTGCTGCCTACTCCAGAGAGAGAGAGAGAGAGAGAGAGAGAGAGAGAGAGAGAGAGAGAGAGAGAGAGAGAGAGAGAGAGAGAGAGAGAGAGAGGGGGAGAGAGGGAGGGGAGGGGGGAGAGAGAGAGTATAATGTATCTTTATTGCCTGTCAAAAAGTGAAATCCTCCACTGGTCTCCCAGAATAATACAACAGCCTAGTAAATAACAGTGGACAGTATCACAGTAACAAAGTGCATTTACTTATGTATCTGTTCTCGAGTATTTTTTTTTTTTATTCTTTCACCCCATTACATTTGACAAATATCGACTCCACTACATTTCTAGGAAGTAAGAAAGTACATTATCAATTAACCACTAAAGGCCTATTTTCAAATATAGTGAAACTAGCAGATCTACCTGCTCACACCAGCAATGTATATATATTTAAAATAAAATGCACTTTATAATTTGTACTTACATATTTTAAAAGCAAGTATTTTAAAAGCAAGTTCTCCAGTACTTTAACTCAAGTACAAATTTGACTGAGCAACCACACACACACACACACACACACACACACACACACACACACACACACACACACACACACACACACACACACACACACACACACACACACACACACACACACACACACACACACACACACACTAGATGATGGAGAGGGCCACCATATTTCCACACTCACTCCAGAGGGCCGCATTGCATACAGTCTACAGTCTATACTTTTTTCGTAATGCCACACTTCGCCATTCTATGTCACACAAAAGTGGCAAAAATAGGCGATCTATAAGCGCAAAACGTGTTGCACTTCACACGTTTTAAGTTTGTACATCTGCTATTTTTGCTATCTTTGAATTGGAATCCTGAAAAGTAACAAGTAACAATAATCTAATTTCAAATGCATTTAGTTATATTTATATTAATGTTATGAACATAAATACAAATACATTAGTCATAAAAATGACAAATTGAATACTAGTCATTAAAGGACAACAACAAGGGTTCATATTTTAGATTGTAATTAGAGAAAAGAAAAGATGAGTGTTAAAATGTTTTCATTTGCAGCTTTCTATCGTTTTAACCAATGTAATGATTTTGATTTCAGTGGGGGCATGCGTACAAGTGGCTAAAGTTGTCTTCTTAGACACAATAATTCCATTCACAAGATACACCACAATCTTTCATGGGCAGATGTGACTTATGGGGGATACCAGTGTTACTGAAAATAGTAATAAAGACATTGCCAGCTTATTGTGTCTAAAAATATATAAATATTTAGCTACTTGTATGCATGTCCCAACTCACTGAAAACAAAATCGCAAAAATGGCTAAAACGATACAAAGCAGTAAATTAAAACATTTTAACGCTCATGTTTTCTTTTCTCTAATTACAATCTTAAAAATAAACCCTTGTTGTAAAAATCAAACCCAAGTTTGAAGTGAGCGGTGGTGCCTGCACGTGTGTGGGGGTGGGGGTGTGTGTGCGTGCGTGCGTGCATGTGTGTGTGTGTGTGTGTGTGTTGCTCACAGAGGTGTGTGTGTGTGCGTGGCTGCGTGCGTGTGTGCGTTGCTCACCCAGCTGGAGTGTGTGTGTGTGTGTGTGTGTGGGGGGGGGGGGGGGTGTGTGCGTGTGCGTGAGAGAGAGAGAGAGTGTGAGCCATACTTGCTCACTCAGGCCCCAACTGGTTGCAGTTGATGCTCAGGGTAAGCTAGACTCAACAGCACCTCTCTGGTCACCCAGAGGTACTGAGGCTACATACACCTCAGGCTACAGACAGACAGACAGACAGACAGACAGACAGACACACACGGATACACACACGGCCACGCTATGGAGACGGTGTGACCACCGCTCAAAAACAAAGTTATCCTTTAAGCTACCAATATAGAAGTAATAAAGCAAGTCATGTTTGCATGTTTGGAATTGTAACAGCTCAAATCAATAATATATCAGTATATTAAAACTGCAGGCATGCATTGGTGGGGGCCGGCCCCCAGGCCACCAGTTGCAGTGTATGTCCTACTCTCATAGATTAGTAAAGGTTGCCCTCTTGTGTCCATAAAATGTATTGTAGTGTGAGATAAAAGAAGATTTAAAAAATATATTTTTTAATTATAGTACATTATAGCAATAATAACATTATTTCAAAAAAGAAAACACTACAGAATCTTACCTGTGTAGTTTCTGTCATCTTTGGTAAGCCAGCAGAAAAGAAGAAAAAAAATTAAAAGTTGATCAGCAAGGAGGATTTGGGTGAAACAGGGAAATCTATTGTTCAACATTTTAAAATATAGCTCTATTTAATTAATATGTTAAATTAGATAGCATCTTCCACTAACATATTGTTATGGTGTGTCATCTTCCTGGAGGCATATTTGTCTGCATTCATATTAAAATGTCATATTATTTCATGCCACAAGGTGGCAGAAATATACTTTTTGGACTGGCTAATATCACAGCTATACTATTTTGTTGACTATTATGCTGAGAAAATCAATACAATGTCAAATGTAATAGACATATGGCAGGAAATCAAAACCAGTGCAAGTTTCATTTACCTACTTTATCCTCCTCAGATACACTAATTGCTTACAATGCTTATTTAAAGTTAGGGTAAGTGATAGTTTTTGGTTAAAACAAAAGGTTTTGTATTAAATGGTTAAAGCACTATATTCTCATAGTAATCATTGCTGTCTAGTAATAGTGGTCTCCGCTCCATCTCTTTAATAAACAGAATATAAATTAGCCAATCGGGAGAAAGTACCCATTTCTGCTAATTTCTTTGTGTCATCACTTTTCTTTTTGTCATTTCACTTGTTTAACCCTTAAGTGCTGTTCGGGTCATTTTGACCCGTTTTACATTTTCATTTGGAAAAAAAAGGTAGAAGTTTAAATTGTTTCCACCTGAAACTCATTGGCCTTAAAGATTCTTCTGAGATGAACATGTAAAAAAAATATTTTTGCACTACACCCATGCTACACCCCCCTCATATTTTTTGAACCTTTAGTGCTGTTCGGGTCATTTTGACCCGGAAGCACAGATGCACAGAAATACACAGTATTATGCCAAAACACAGACACACAGTCACCCCCACTTCTAACACCCCCCTTCCGAAGCCCCATTCCGAACCCTCCCCCCCTTCCGCAGCCCCCCCCCCCCTCCCCACACTTAAACCCCCCTCCCTGATGCACAGAAATGCAAGGAATCATGTACAAACACAGATACACAATCACCCCCTAACCCCTTCCACCCCTCCCCCCTCCAACCCCCCTCACCTCACCCTTACCCCCTCCCCTCCAAACCCCCCAAAATGACCCGAACAGAACGAAGGTGTAATCTGAACAGAACTTAAGGGTTAATATGTATCCTGTGAAAGTTTTCTCTCCTGATTGCATAAAATTGGTATCCTCACCTAAAAATGCATTTTCTGTTTAATCAATAGCTAGAGGGACGGAGAGACTGAACACTCTAAAGCAATGAGTACTGTCAGAATTCAAAGCAATTTAACACTTATTTTAGATATCACTTACCCTACCTTTCACTTATTCCCTAGCAACAGGATGGAAAAGCAGGTAAATGTAATGCAAATGCCTGCTTTTTTGCAATGAACATTTCAAAAGACTTCAAAGACTATCTGGTAAGACTTTACTTGAGAGTACAAATCCATACATTTAATTCATGATTAATTCATGTTTAATTAAGTGAATTTGCACTCTAAGTAAAGTGTAAACAGATAATAAATGTATGGTTACATGACATGCTATTTTGTTGTACAAAGATGAATTGTTAATTTGAAATTGAGGTTGTGTAATGATGCACAGATGTTTGCTTACACAGCGAGTGAGCAAAAAGGCTTTGTTTAATCTATAGCAGGACTACCTCCAAATTTGGTGACCTACATTGCCGAATCAGTGAAAGGAAAACAGAGATAGTGGGCCCTATTCTCATCCATGCTAAACCCTAAACCCCTAAACTTCTTTACCTTTTTTAAAAAACATTTTTAAATAGTTGTTTTTCAAAATAGTAAAAAAGGCAAAGAATTGTAGGGGGTTAGGGTTTAGCATGGACAAAACTAGGGCACTATCTCTCTGAATCAACTGTTGCTGGAGTGGTTGTGAATTCTACCCAATGCTCTGTACCTTGTCCTTTTTTCTGTGCTGGCCTTTTTATGCATTTCTCAACTGACCAGACTGATAATCTAATTAACTTGGTTAATGTTTCATGTTGTCCCATTTCGAGTGTGATGTTCCTCTGCTAGCCTTGCAAAAAATATATTCAAAATTACACAGGCGAGGACATTTTTCATGGGCACAACAAGGACGCAAGTGGCTAGGAAACAAATGATAGTTTTAGGTGTATGATCTGAAAGGCTTTCTCTCCCAAAACTAAACTGCACTAAACTACACTAAACTAAACTAAACAGGAGAATAATTCCAATATTGTGTTGACTAGTTTATACTCTTTCGCACTGACGGTGTTGCTTGCAGATAAGATCTTCTGTTGTCGGCAAGCGGCACCGGCATGCAAAGGAGTATAAACGGAACTTAATGCTGACACCCATTGAGGCAGTGGAGTCACTCACAGAGACACGTGGGTTTGTGGGAGTCCCACTTGCCCAGCTTGGTGCAGTGGCTGACGTTCCTGCCTTCCAGGATGAAGCCGGCATGGCAGCTGTAGTGGAGAACTGTGCCCTCCACCGGTGGGCCGGGGGGCTTCACCGCCACCCTGCCGTTCTCCAGAGATGTCCACACCCTTGGGCACAGCAGCACTGGGAGTTTGGAAGAGAGGGAGAGGAAGATATAATTAACTAGTTCAGTGCCAAACGACTTTCAGATCAACTATCTCACTATGGACTTCCCTGCCAAACGACTTAAATCGACTTTTACTTAGAAAAAAAAAGAAAAAAGCTGTGAACAGCCTGCACAAACATGGTGCATGAGATGTGCATGGGCGTGCATGATCTGTGCACTATAAATTACATGGAAGTCTATGGAGATTTATGGCAATATGAGCCAAAAAGCCCATATTTAATTGGCAGGGAGCGAGTTTTAATTAAGCAGGTGTAGAAAGCCAGTAAGCTGCTTTGGGAAAACATTTGAAGCTTAAATGTACAGAAAGACAAAGTGATATACAGTATTTGCATAGACAGCATGAATCCCTCACACTGCCACATAGCTTGTGAACCTCCAAGATTGAATTCAGTGTTTTGATCATAGACCTTCTTCAGACATAGCTGGACCCAGGTTATTCTGATGTAGCATAGCTTTGGTGTGAAAGAGGGAGCATGGGTTAAAGCCAGTGTTGAATTATTCCGGGGGCGCCCTCGCCGGCCCATATCTTTTCTGAGCAGGCGTCACGCCTCTCACAAACGGACGTTCATTGATAAAAAAAAAAAAACAAGCTCACAACTCAGCAACGCTTAGTGCCACAACAGGGTGTTTTAACAAAGAAACAAGCCTGTATGCATATCAATAGACCTGTATAGTAGGTGTTAAGCCTAAGCGATGCGCCGTGCGCGTGATGTTGTGAAAACCGCGTACCCCCAAACATTGTATCAGCACTGCAACACTGGTAAAAGCCATAACACATGGTGTGCATTTGGGCCTGTGAATCATGAATGATCTTTTGTTGCTTTTCAACATGTTATTAATGAGACATCATGTTGTATTACAATGCCATTTTCATTCGTTTTTGTTGTTAGATTGATGTCATATTTAAATGGCATTCTGTAAATGTCGAATTCCTTTGGAGGGAAACAGAAGTCGGCTTCTCTGGTAAGATGGGTTTGTGTGTGTGTGTGTGTGTGTGTGTGTGTGTGTGTGTGTGTGTGTGTGTGTGTGTGTGTGTGTGCATTGTACTGTACGTACTGTAGCTTATACATTACTCACTAAAACAGTATGAGCATTCAAGCTGCAAGCTTCACGTGCCACCACACGGCGTTCCACCAGTCTTTTGAGCCAGAGTATGCACACGCACATGCACTAGCATGCACGTGTGTGCCCGCGAGACTGCGTTCCGATACTAAGTGCTGTATGATATCCTATACCGATGCGCATAGATGCGCAACCTTACCCTCACCTGGTCTCTCCATTCAGTAGAATGCGTTGGTCTAGCCAGGGCAATGGAGTGAAAGCCATAGCCTAATCTTATCCGCGTCCATCTTCGTTTTTGTTTTTCGTTTGTGTGTGTGTGTGTGTGTGTGTGTGTGTGTGTGTGTGTGTGTGTGTGTGTGTGTGTGTGTGTGTGTGTGTGTGTGTGTGTACGTGTGTGTGTGTGTGCATGCGTCCGTCCGTGCGTGCGTGCATGCGTGTGAATGGCCCTGTAGGCTGCTCAACAGCACCACTTGAAGGTAGGTCATCCAGCGGTATTGCAGCTGTGAGTGATTACCGGTACATTCTTTCCAGAACTAAGTTGAGTTGTTTCTGACCAACTGTCTCTCCACCTCTCACTGAACAACCTTTCTGGTCCCAACCAGTCTGGATTCAAACCTTTTCGTTCCACTGAAACAGCAATGCTCACAAAGGCACACCACACTGCCAGAATTTGACTGAGTAAACCAACAGCGTCTCTCAGACACCCTTTCTGACCTTGGTATCACTGAAGTGTTTCTCCTCTACCTACCAAGTTTCATGGAAAGGTCTGCTTTAATCCCATCATACAGTCCAGCTCCATATCCAAGCTTCGGTCATATCAAGGCATGAGTCTGACTACAATAACTCCCTCCTTGCTGGTTTGACAGCATGCTCACTCAAACCCAATCCAGAATGCCATAGCATGCCTGGTCTTCAACCTCCCAACCTTTCACATCTCTCTTCAAGTTGCTGCCACCAATCCAATTCGAAACACTGGTGTGATGATCTACAAGACAATCAAGGGCATGGCACCCCCTTACAGCCCTTCCCACACACTTTGATCAGCTAACACTGCCCCAAACACTGTTCCTCCCTTCCCTACGACACCCTGGCCAATGCTCCAAATGTCCTATACTGTTCTATCTTCGGGATGTGGAATGATTGCCCCCCCTGAGTCAGGTCTGCAGACTCACTCCCTGTTTTTGCCGCAGTCTGAAAACTAACCTCTTCAAACTTTACCTCACCCCCCCTAGCACTCCTAATACTATGCAGATGTGCCATATGTTCGATACTTGATGAATGTTATTCACCTAGACATATACAGTTTGCTTGTCCACAAATGCTAAGTACCGTATGTTACCTATCTTGTATGGGTGTGAGTGAGGCTTAGTTAAAATTCCTTTAAAGGCTGTCGAAACTAAACAAGATATACTGAGAGTGACCAAAGGGACATCATTGATAAACTGCAATCCAAAGAGGGAACAAGATATACAGTATATCAATCCAGAGGTACAGTATCTGTCCATCCATTCTATACCAGCACCAGCATTAAACGTACCTCCCCAGTTAGTGTATTGTAAGATATGTAGATTTGTGATAATAAAAAAATAAGGTTTGTTGTAAAAATAAGATTGCCATTAAGCCTTCATGGGAATCTCAGAACAAATTCATAGTAACCACGATACTCCGGCATCTGGGGTTTCAGTGGAGAAGGACAGACGGTTGCAGAGAAGACTCTCACTGAACAGTCTATAGCAGAGGTCTTCAACGGGGGGTTCGGGACCCCTGGGGGATCCTCAGAGTTACTACGAGGGGGCCGCCAAGTCTTTGTGTAATAAGAACCTTCTTTGTACATGAACCACCCTAGCCTCACTATTCTGTGAGGGGAACATTAACTGAAAATAACATAGCCGATCTACTCTGTTGTGAGCTTTTAAATCATCCATTTCTTGCAAAAAGATGTTTGGTGTAGGGGAAAAAAAGAGCATACAAAGTACATGTTTTCTAAGTACTGAGGGTTTAAGTGGTTAACTATCTGAAAATACACATTAACATGAATCCAACACAAGTCTATGAAGCCATCTATAGAATCTATGAAGCAACACCATTTTATATGTAGTGGGGGTCGCTGCTTCATCTCTCTCTCTCAGCTAAGGGGCCCTTGGACTGAAAAACTTTGAAAACCCCTTGTCTAATAGAAACAGTCTGCACTCACAAAGTGAATTTTCTTTGAGTTCTTTTTTAATTTACCACAGCAGCAGTTCTGGTAAGAGGGCTGGATCAAAGAGCACTTACAACATCTGCTGGTCAGCGTGATGTCCGTCCACGTGCCATTGGGCAAACACTTCCTGACCTTAGGCCCCACAATCACCCTGTTCCCTCTGCAGATGTACTCGATCTCATAATCCAACGGCAGGATCTGCACACTGCGTATCTGCCAGGGAGAGGGAGGGAGAGAGAGAGTTATATTAGTGCCAAAGAGAGGGAGTAATTACAGTGATTGATGCTCCCTCATACCATTTGTCGCATTCACTTAGGGGCTCCTTTAATTTTGTCTTAATACACCAGGCTTTCTGGACCCATATGGTGCTATTGGTTGAGCTGGGTTAGTAAATGACATCTCGTGGCAATATCTTCTGAATTAACAAGCTGCTGTGCTTTTGAAATGCATCTTGACTCTGGTTTGAGGAGGGGGTCTCTGGAGGCACGTGTGATTATATTTCAACCTTGCACTGCGATGCTGCATGCATATGTGGGTGGAATTGTGTGCATGAGCGTGTGTCTGTCCATGTCTTTGTTCCCTGCACAGTGCACACACAAGAGTGCTGTGGTGGAAAGTAACTAAGTGCATGTACTTAATTACAATTTTGAGGTATTTTTACTTTACTGGAGTATTTCCAATTTTCAGTACTTACTTCTACTCCACTACATCTCAGAGGCAAATATTGTACTTTTACTCCACTACAATTATTTGAAAAACGAGTTACTAGTTACTTTGTAGATTTAGATTACTATTACAAAACATACATTAACCACTTTGGCATGATGTCTCACTATATACATTTCGGCCATTTGAAGATAGCTGATCTTTAAGCTCACAATGTGTGTGTGTGTGTGTGTGTGTGTGTGTGTGTGTGTGTGTGTGTGTGTGTGTGTGTGTGTGTGTGTGTGTGTGTGTGTACCAATACCTTTGTACTTTTACTTGTAACAGAGTATATCTACATTGCATTGCAGTATTGATACTTTTACTTAAGTAAAAAATGTGGGTACTTTTTCCACCACTGTGTGCGTGAGTGCATGAACTTTTGAATTTCGAACACGCCCAATCAAGACTAGGGATGGGACGATATGAAAATGTCATATCACAATTATTGTGACAAAAGAAATCGCGATTTACGATATTATCACGATAATCAAAATCCATTATCTTGGGGCAGAACATTTGCCAAAAAATAGCAGATCTACAAGCTCTGTGCTGTGAGCTTGTAGATCTGCTATTTTTTGGCAAAGATATTTGAAAGGGAGTGAAAGATAGACTGCATCAAGTACGTATCAAGTACCTTTTACCAATTATAGAGGGTTTAAGTGGTACCGGATATGCAGCTCGGCAAATAAAAGGTGAATTGATCCCAGTGCATGACGGAGGACGATATCACGATATATTATATCTCCACGATACCATTATCGTGAGTGTTTTTTATCACGATAAACGATAATATCGCTTATCGTCCCATCCCTAATGAACACGGTTTGATGCCTGCGTTGTTTTAAAATTTAGGCCTGAACACATTATGACGCACTATTTTATGCTTTCAATATAAAAAAATAGCAGATATACAAGCTCACAGCGCGGCACCGAGTGCCGCGCTGCGAGCTTGTAGATCTGCTATTTTTGAAAAATCGTGAAAATTAGAATTTTGACCCGATTCTATAAGTGTCTTTTGAATCCTTCTAAGATTTTTGGAAAAAACCTATGTTTCTATGTCAGCAATCTGGCCAGCCATCGTCAAAGAAAAGGTCCTTTTCACTTAACTGGAGCTCAGTTAGTCTGTTCTTGAGAGACTGCTATGTCAGTGGTGCTCAAACCTTTTCATGTGAATGACCCCCAAAATGATATTTATTTGGCCACGGACCCCCATTTCAAAATATCTAGTTCTAGGGACCACCCAGAAGCAAAATGTGAGTTACAAACGTTCGCTTTGAAAATACATATATTCAAAGATTTGCACACATTTTCACGACTTTTTTCAAAAATAGCAGATCTACAAGCTCGCAGCGCGGCACTCGGTGCCGTGCTGTGAGCTTGTATATCTGCTATTTTTCACTGGTTAAAGCAGTCAATAATTGTAGGCCTAAATGGGTTAATCCAGAAGCTGCGTACCTGCTCTTGGGTCAGCCCCCTGTAACGGATCCCTCCATCCCTGGGAGGCCTGATGATGGCACAGCCTGAAAGAAAAGACCAGTGAAGGAGGCAGGCAAGACGGCGGAAGGAAGAGCTTCATCTCCCAGAAAAGAAAAAAATAAAGTAGATATATTACTGTAACATGATATCCCTGTTCCATTCGGTGCCTTCCTAACGTGCACAAATAACAGCTCTTCCATTTAGGTCACTTAGCAATCTCCATGGAGCTACTTCTACCCATTAATGCATATAAACACACACTCGCCAACACTCAGACGCAAGCACATAAACAGACATGCAGATAGAAACACAAAAACACAAGCAAATTACCTCCAGTTGATGAATTATGCATGGGCACAACAAGAGATGGAAGAGCATAGAGAATTATCAGAAACAATAGCTGTGCCATCTCTGGATCTGAAGAGAGGAAAGAGAATGAGAGAATGAGGGAGGGAGAGAGAGAGAGGAGAAAGGGAGAGAGAGAGAGAAATGAGGGGGAGAAAGAGGATAGAGGGAGAGTTTATGCACACAGTATCGCATAAAATAAAACACAAAGAGAAAGTGGGGCTTTGGGCAAAAGACACAGAGAAAGCAAGGGAACAGAATAAACATAGAAAGGTTAATGAATAGTATTCTTCCAACAGGGAGGCTGTCATAATGTCATATGTGAGCTTGTACGTGAACTATTTTCGCTATACGTAGTGCAAGTAAGTGTATACAGTAGGGCTCTTAAGTGGTTAAGTTGGTATTGTGTATTATTTTATAACTTAAACCCCAGCAGGTCGATTATGGGGGAAATCTTCACCAGAAATAGCCAATATACATGTTGTGAGCTTGTATAGATTGCATCTTTTTGGCAAAGAGTTTTGGTGTAGACAGACAGCATAAAGCGATCCAGGTGCAGTTGTAGCTCCACGTCCAGTTCTCTAAGGATAGAGAGTTTAGTTCAAGTGGTCAACAAGTACATTAGACTCTCTTTTGTCTCTCTGGGATCGAGTTTAGGCCACAACCCACTTAGCCATCAAACTGACTGCATAATGTATAGATTTCATGAGCAGTTTCCATATGTGGAAGTGAGTTAACCTGTGACACTTCAAAAGATCCCTGACTCTAGTCCATCAGTCATCTACCGTTGGAACACACACAGGCCCAGGGTACTGTACCTAGGCACACGCTCTCTCTCACACACACACACACACACACGCACGCATGCACATGCACACACAGAAACAGGCAGACATACTGGCATGATAGGTACACAATGACGTGTGCATGTGGACATAATGTGTGTAGTGTGACATTGTACATACAGTATACATATGCACACACGCACGCAAGCGCACACACGCACGCACGCGCACACACACACACACACACACACACACACACACACACACACACACACACACACACACAGACACACACACACACACACACACACACACACAGCCACACACATTTTGGTATCAAAGTATAACTCAACCCTATATATAGCTGCTCATTTGCAGTGTTGAATAATAAATGTGGCTTTATACTGTGGTCTCAAATACACAAAGTCACACACGTCGTAGGCACACACACACACACACACACACACACACACACACACACACACACACACACACACACACACACACACACACACACACACACACACACACACACACACACACGCATGCATGCATGTACTGTACATACAAATATAGGCTGCACTGTGAAGTGATGGTGGTGTGGCAACAAAGCAAAGCACCACAGTGAGGGAGACAGATGGCAGCAAGGATTGCTTATGGAAGACAGACAAATTCTGCTGGATATTTCATTAGCATTAGCCAGTGTATTTTTAGAGTGCAATGACAGGACGTGTGCATACACGTTGAGTATAGCGGTCAGCTTGTGTGTGTGTGTCAGTGTTTGTTGTGCATGTGTGAGTATACAGTATGTGTGTGTGCAGCTGTGCGTGTGCATTGTCTACAGATACAGGATATGCACCCCAGCAGGAGACATTAATATAACTGGCACCATACTGTGTAACATAAAAGCAAACAGTATGACTCTTAGTCTGGCATGGATGAGACAGCCTAGAAAGTACAAAGCCGGTTAACTTCACCCATATGGAGGCTATGATGCAGAAATATGAAACACACCCCACCACCACCACTGATGAGCCTATCAACTTTGAGCTTACAGCGTAATTAAGGCCAATTTCAGCACCCTATGTGTCCCACAGTTGTCCATTCATACCAATGTAAGAGCATTTGTAAATGTTATGTTGATGTGTTGATGGTGCAAATGGGTGTGCAGTCCATATTTATCATCTTGCTACCTCGAACATCTTGCTACATCTTTCTACCTTTAAATATTGTACTTTTACTCCACTACTTTGTTACTTTGTAGATTGCAATTATACTAACTACTTCAACCCTATACATTTCGTCCATTTATCGATCTACAAGCTCACATTGCATCACGATGCGACACATTGTGAGCTTGTAAAAGATTGTTATACATTTGAAAACTTGGAAATGGGACATTCTACATAATGAGTACTTTTACTTTTAAGTACATTTTGATGCCAATACTTTTGTACTTTTACTCAAGTGAATTTTGAATCCCGGAGTTTTACTTGTAACATTGTTTCTAAATTGCAGTATTGATACTTTTACTTAAATAAAACACTTGAGTGTAGCCTACTTGTTCCACCTCTGCTGCTAAAAACCCTGGAGTATGTTAATCCCGAAGGCGGCCACGGGATGGAGGAATCTGGTCGGTTTCAGTACCATGGACAGCGCATCATGTTCACAACGTTAGCGCAGTTGCCAGCAGCCTGCTGCTGCTGGATGGTTATTGTTAAGCTCTTGGTCGTTATGACACACACTGACTCAGATACTGTGATTTGTGCATGAGTGAGCATGAACTGTTGAGACGTGAGGGTCACAGTAAGGGTGCCACCAACCGTATGCTGCCGGTAGTTACTGGTAGGCTGTTGACAGGGAATCCGTGACGGCCTGTTGTGAAGGAAGGAAGGAAGGCCGACCATATTTACAAGACGTCTGCTTTGCACGGAATCGGTCTAAAAACGCTCCTAAAAAAAGCATTTATCTCTCGTCTGCCAAGAGATAAATGGACGGGGTGATTTTTAGAAATGTTTACCCCCACTTGCAGAGCACCAGAATGGTAAAGGTAGATTAGGATGGTCGTGGGATTTTGCAACAGAGAAATGAAAACAAACAGCTCCCCCAATTACCAAAATACATTCTATACAAATCCAATGTACATAGGCCTATATAAAATATGATTAAAAAATCATCCTTTTGTAGGCTATAGGCTACTACTGCATGTATATGGCAGTGAAATACAATGTTTTTCTTTTTAAATAGGTTACGTATAAATAAATGTAGTCAAATCCTGCAACCAACAGTAACAGTAGACACCCTGATGCTGTAGCATGTGTAACGTTACTTACTATTAGTTTCGATGCGCTCAGTGAAGATAACAGTAGCTCCTTCGGGTGGGACTCGTCGGGGAATAATAATAAAGCCCGGTGTCGGATTATTTGGTAAAAAAATGTATTTATAACGAAGTGTATGGCTATTGATATGGCTATAAATGTGCAACTAGCACCGTGTGCGTAAACAGAATGCCTCAAAAAACAAAACGTAGGCTGATGTTTTCTTCGGTGTATGTAATTATTGCTTTCTGTGGGCGCACGACAAAAATAAACACATGACAAATATTATCCACAGAGGTGTAGGCTACATACAGTACATGCACTATATACAAAACGCATCCCATATAATACGACGGAGCAGCGATTTGCCACCACACTCCCCTCTCTCTCCCCCTACAGTCTCCAACCAGCTATAATTCACGACGTCATGATGGAGACGTAGAGCTGCCGTGCGTAACACTCCCTCTCTCACGCATCTTATAGTCAGCAGCAACCTGCATGAGAGGCACGCTATGGACCTCGCCTATTAGGCCCACCATATTATTATTATTATGATGATCATAATACACATTTGAGGAGGCTTTGGACTTATTAAAAGCTCGTGGATTTGTCCCAGTGGCTATATAGGTTTTGAAGACTGGATTGATGTGGGTCGAGTCGCAAATATATGGCGGTCCAGTCACTACTAGGCTATAGGCTACGTTGTTAAGCCGCTGTAAAGCCCTCTGGAGCTTATAGGTTAACAAAGCAACAATCAGTAGGTCTATAGTTTCTGTAACACTGTGGTCACTCAGTCTAAGCCAGATAGACTCCTTCTGGGCTGGCTCCTCCATCTCCTCTTGTCTTGGCATCCATCCTCCTGCCTCTCCTGACTCCTCTCCTGCCATCTATTCCGAGACCACCGCTCTCCTTCATATTTATATCCCTACTGAATAATTGAAGCATGGCGGGAATAGATAACCCCTGCTTCTGCTGTGTCTTACACACCATCACTCTTCCTAACCGCTATAAACCACCACAAATTCACATCTCTTCCTACAAGCTGGCCCTACATTCCTGTTCATGAAAATAGCATATAGGATAGGATATAGCAAGAACTTCGAAGAAACACACAACAAAGAAGATACTAGGCCTATGTGAATGGACACACAAGCAAAAATAACTGTTACCGGTTGCAATGGTTTTATTGATATTGAATTTTTTTACAATAGGGGAACTGGTTAATACGCTAGCATCAAGATCTGAAGTTGTTGAGTGTTCTTGTTGATGTAGTTGTTGGGAGTGTTAAACATAAAAGGAGTGGGTTTAAGACAGGCGGTCAAGTGTGCACAAGAGTGCTTAAAATATCAGAATGTCGAGAACAACTGTACAATCTCTCAAATATTCAAATCCACTATGTCTCTGTACATTTCCTAATTTTCCAACATCGTAATAATTACATACATTTACAAGTCATCTCTTGACTTAATTGTTTTTCACATTAAAACTTTCACAACATATATATACGTATACAGTACTTATAGTATATATCATATGTAATATATATATAATATACAATATACTATATAATATACAGTATATACTGTATACCTGTATGTGAGAAAATACAACAAATGAGCAAAATCAAATCTCAAAACATATACTCAGCTGATTCACAATAAAAAAAAGGATACACAAAATCCTTCCAAGTGTTTCTAAATACAGCAAGAATTTCATATTATTCCGTCTATAATGATGTCTTAATTTGTCAGGTGTTTTGTGTCAAGGCACACTTCAAATTACAACTGAGGACGTCAACACACACACAAAAAGGTTCATATATCCACTTTTACAATTGTAAACAATATTGAAATGAGGAAAATCTGGGAAAGGCTTTTGAATCACACAAGTATACAGCAAAACTACTGATGCAATAAAAAATGAAGTCCCAACTCAGCTTTACCATCGCATAAATGTCCATTTGATCCTATAGCCATGGATAAGACATTTAATAATGTCTAAATAAATAACTAGTTTGGAGTGCATGCTGTCTTGATGCAAACAGAATAGAGTCTGTGGCTCTCTTAATTGTTTCAAGGCTCTATCCAGTTAATTTCATCAACCTTTTGTTCTTCTGTTTATTTTGTTTTAGGAGTTATCAAAAAACGCATTCTTCTTTCTTGCCAAAACACTACAAAGATCACAGGAAATAAATATATGAAATGTGAACTCGAACATGCTTTTTTCGCAGCACAGAAAGAGAACTGTTTTTGTCATTCTTCCCCCGTAGAGAACAAGTTGATGCGTATTGTTAAAGTAGTAGTGGAGGCCTCAGCGTAGGGCGGACGGACCCTGCACCGCTCTACCTTGAAGGGAACGCTGATTTGACTCGACATGTCCTGGTGAAAACAATGAAGAGCTTGTTTTGACCAGTCTAATCAAATTAGATCAACCACTTATCTCAGAAAGGAACCCAACAGGCCCTTCATATAGGGTTTGTCCTTTGCAGCCCTCTCGTGCTATAGGAGCTGCGCCTCCCAGGTTCCCTTACTACCAGAGTAAGAGGAGGTTATTTCATATTTAACTCAGTGGTTCTCAACCTTTTCAGGCCGTAACCCGCCCAAAATAATCATATTTGAACTGGGGACCACCCCCCCTCACCCTAACCCAACACAGGCATTCAATTTAGTTTGACTCGATTAAAGTGTGAAAATAGAAGATCACAACGCCTTGGCTATTTTCACATATTTTCGCATCTTTCTTATATTATTTCGTATTGTTTATTGATGATGTTTGATGCAGTAATGATCTTTTTCTTTGAAATTTCATTCCTTTTGTTTTTTGTTTAAAAAGGTTACTTAAATTGTCACTTCACTGTCATCTGGGGGACCCTCCAAATCATGTGTGACCCACAGGTTGAGAACCACTGATTTAACACATCTCAGAGGTCTGTAAGATTTCGGAACACCAGTAATGTCCTCCTAACTTGAACGTGATGTTAATGTATTTAATATATCATGATAAAGTGTTGCCAGTCAACGTACCTGTGCTTCTTTATAGATTATCATACACCTATGTCATTGCTTTACTCCAGTTCTTTCACTTTTATACTGAACTCACGCTTTTATACTTTGGTTTTTGCCTTACTATGGTCAGGTTAGGTAACTCGTGTTTTCTTTTTAAGCAAGTAGAAACGCTGTTGTTTTCCATTTTGTCTTCCAGGATTATTAAGACTACAACTATGACGTCAGCTTCACAAACTGAAGCTCCGGTGGTGCTGTTTGTAGAATTGCTGCTGACGTTCCTTGATGGTGGGATCCCTGGGCCCGTCTCTCTTGTCCACCGCTCCTCTGTCTCTGTCCAGCTCGTCCCCGGTGACGCTCCCCACGTCGCTGAAGTCCCCGAGGTGCTCCACGGAGTCGCACTTCTCCAGGTCGGAAGCGATGGTCTGCAGGCTGAAGACCGAGAGGGAGTCCGACCCGGCACGCTCCCTCTCCCTCTCCTTCTCGTCCTCCCTGTCCCTGTACTTCTCCACCAGATCCTTGGTGTTATCCGGCTCGTCTCTCCCCACCGCGCCGCCGCCACTGCCTCCACAGGCTCCGCCTTCCTGCTGGATACCGCTGTCGCACTCTGCGCCCACGGGGGGGCTCCGACAGACGCTGGCCAGTCCTCCTTCCGCTGGGTCCTGGCCCCTCAGGGCGTGGATCTGCTCACTGATTTTCTCCAGGTTGCGCAGGGCAATGGAGTAGCGGGTCTTCACCTTGGCCACGATATGCTCCAGCTGCATCACTTTGGTCTTGTGCTCCTGGAGTCACAAAGAAAGCAGAGTAGGGCTGGGCAATTAACCGAAAATATATGTAGAACAAATAGCTGAATTATAAGCTTTTTTATACATTATATATCAACGAATCAACACGACTAAAAAGAAAAATAATTAAGCTAGCTGATCTACAGGCTCACAACACATCGCAGCATGACCCATTGTGAGCTTGTAGCTATGCTATTTTTCCATTCATTAATCGTAATCGAGGCAAACGTATAAAATCATGATATCGATTTGAATTAATATCGCCCCGCCCTAATGCAGGGCATTCATCAACATCTGCATTGATTTCATGCCACTGAGCACATAATGACCTACAGTAAATCCATATGACATAAACTACAGACTGTTTTTGTCAAGTCGGCAGCTTACAGTATTTACCCTTATACACTACCATGGTGTTTTTGTATCCATAACTGACAGTGTGTGTGTGTGTGTGTGTGTGTGTGTGTGTGTGTGTGTGTGTGTGTGCGTGCGTGCGTGCGTGCAGCACTTTCACTTAGAATTACCTCCAAGATGTGGTTGAACTGAGCCTTAAGTTCAAAGTAGGGTTTGGACTTGACAATGACTCTCTTGAGGGACTTCTGCAGTGTCTGGACCCGAGCTTCTGCCTCCTGACAAGCGTGGGTGACACGCATGTGTTCCCTCTCACTGCGGAGACGCTCCTCCTCTGCCTCGTTCACCTAAAGGACAGACATGTACAACACACACAGTTAAGGCCAACACATGGCAGAAATAACTAAGCCTGTGGTTCCAGGCTCAGAGAGATTACAGTAGTATACCCCTGAGGCTGTCCTGACCATAATAACATACCAGTAAGACACCTAAGGGCGAAAACCATCTGTCCAGTGATGTATATCGGACCAATTACCCATATATGGAGACCCCTGGTACCCATAGATATTATTCACAGATATGGGCTTAATATTGATGACATCAGGGATCTCCATATATGGGCACAAAAGGGATTTGGTTCCCCTGGCATCACAGGGATCTCCATATCTCTATATATGGGCATAAAAGGGATTTGGTTCCCCTGGCATCACAGGGATCTCCATATGTGGGCATAAAAGGGATTTGGTTCCCCTGACATCACAGAGCGTGAGAGTCAATCAACAAAAAGATAAGCGTTACCCATACAGACAGTCAGACAGATACGGTCAAGATGTGACGGTCCTGTTAGTAAACCTGTTAGTAAAACCTACGGTCGCAATAATGAACTTCTTTCACATTCCATAAATACACATTTACACCAGGTCTGTCTCCAAGTAATGTCAGCAAATATCTTGATGAGAAAGTAAAGGATTTGTCAAGAAAAAGCTGTGTTTGGTGTCATAATAATAGAGCCCCCTCTTTTCCAGCAAATAAGTAAGGCGTCCTTACCTTAGAGGTGGCATGGTTGAGCATCTCTTGCCAGGTTGGATCCAGGGTGTTCTTGCCGTCAGCCATCAGACCCTGCTCTGCCACATACACCATCTCCCTGGCGGCCGTGTGCATGGAAACCGCTCTCTCATAACTCAGGGCAGCCTTCTGGGTCTCCTGCTGCGCCTAGAGGAAGGGGACAACCAATCATCATAACGCAAGGAAGTTTGATAATACATAACAACGAATCAACTGTCTGTGCAACAAAGAATCGGACATATAAGGGTTGTGCCAATTAAAACCAGTGTGATTTGTAAAACCATTACACTAAATAAATATGATACGCACTAAAATACCCTTTACTCTTTACATGGTTTCAACATACTTCTTTTGTCTGCTTCAAATGTATAATGTTGCCATAATTGAAAATATCTTGAAGACTGTGAGTTGCTGCCATGTCTCCTCAAATGAACTCTGCAACCAACAACATTCTCTGATCATTCTTTTTTAGCATAGTTTTCCCACTTTTCGTGTTCTATGCGTACAACTATTGCAGCCACAACAAGCTGCTGTAATACATGCATGGTGTACTATAAATACAACACACACTACCGCAATGGACAAGTCACCTACAGAACCCTCAACAGTGACGTCAATTCCTAAGTTAATCATCGTCTTGTCATATTGCTTATTACTAATGCAATATGAATTTAGCGTGATGTCTGCGTCTGTTGCTAATAGTAGTCTAGACGTATACCGGTCCACATGGGTGGAATTTCAGAGAGTGCCACGTATGTAGTCAAGAGAAGTGTTCTAAATAAGATGTATTTCTTCTGATTGACTAATACCAGGAGTCATCTAGTAGATTTGAATTTGACTTGGGGCTCACATGGAGCATAATGATTTATCTATGCACTAACTGAACTACCGGTTATTATCCAGTTACTGTTGCATTGTTTTTATTTCCCATGCAATGCAAATCGATTTATTTAGAATCGCTAGTCGTTAGACTACAAGTGAGAATAAAATATGTATATACCAAAACGATTATTATACTAAGAGAAACAAAACCATTATACCAAAACCTAGGGCAATAATTTTGGCGGTGCAGGCCAGGGCGCGGTTGGTTTCCGGCCGCCAGATGACGTAAAGTTATTTCTTCCCCAGACAGGAATCAGAAAACCGAAAATGGTATTGATCCCAGGATATGAAAGGCCTCTTCACACTGATCGGCACAACAACACCAGGTGAAACCGGGTGAAACCCATTATCAACGGCTGATTAGTGTGTATGCAACAGAACAATAGAAGACAACTACCGTACTCGTTTTGCACACAGAAACTTGCATCAACTAGCTGCTACACAGATACCAGAGTAGTCAAAAGAGCCAAAGCAAGTGATTTTTTTCAAAGCAAAATCATTAGTTTCATGGCGGTGTGTCTGGGGATGTAATTAAAGGACATTCTTGGGATTTGACAGCCTAGTAGGTTACCGCATCTCTCTGAATGTGAGTTGCATGTAGTTCCATGCAACCATTATCCATAATGGCAGTTGCAGGGAGTTGCATTGGTGCTGTGGAGTGTCCTTAAAACTGTTTTTTGGCAAGGAGTTGCGACTAGATGCATTGGTGTGGTTTGGGCTTTAAGGTTTGGGTTTAAAATAATAGCAACAAGTTTCTCAGTGTGACACTACTACAAGTTAACCAGCCATTTCATCTCGTCCATCATGTCTAGACTATTTACACGCACCAAGTGATGATGTTACTGTTGTTTAGACTAGAAAGGAGTGCTTTGGCTGTTCAAGAGCAAATTAGTCACGGTATCTTTATAACTCTGCAGAATCTCCATCTCTTTATAACTCTGCACTACTAAAGTAGCTTCTCTCTCAAGCTCCATTTTATAGGCTAAACAAATGCAATGTTTCATGGAGTTCTTCAAACTAGTCAATTTGATTTTCCCTTACATTCAATCATAAAATCACATTTACATTCTAGGCATTCTTGGTCTTCATCAGAGTAACTTATAACTGTCAACTAACAACATATCAAAGTGCTTAGTTAATTAAATTCCCAAAGAAAGAGAGCAATATAACCATGGACGTTGTTAGCAATCTGGCAGCTCTGCCAACTTGCACTCCATTTGTTTCACACCTGTGAGTGGATTAACATTTATCTTCTTTACACAAACTCATTAATAGTAAATACAAGCAATCTTGTCACACTGTACATACAGCCCTGCATGGGGCTAGAGATGGGCAATATAACCGATATCGCAATAATTTATTTCCCAATACTGTATCGATACTGCAGGCTGTAGTATTGCAATACTTTTAGAGAAAAAAATAACACTTTTTTCCATGCATAGAAACCAATGATAGAAGTCCGGTCCTGACACTCCGCTCCTCTAGATGTTGCTGTAGCTATTTCGCCTTTAGGTGATTCATCTCAACTAGTCCTTACCCGTTCAAAGATATGAGCTCCGAAATGATGTGCAGTGTGTGGGTTATGGGGTGTGCACTGTGCACACAGTATATGAGGGATGGAAAGTAACTTTCTGGTGCTTGCATGATAATATGTAGGAGCATCAATGTAAGAAATACCTGTTTCGTTCAAAGGCTACAGAGATACTGTGTACCGATCTACATGACATCATCTGAAAGAGGGCCAGCCAACACCCCCCCCCCCCCCCCCCCCCCCCCGCCCACACACACACACACACACACACACACACACACACACACACACACACACACACACACACACACACACACACACACACACACACACACACACACAGCTGGTTAAACATGTTGCCCCATGCTAGATGCAGAATAGATATGCCTCATGCTAGATGCAGAATAGATAGTAGTTACACCATAAAAATGCTAATATACAGCATATGATTTGTGAAAGTGACAAACGGGCTTCACAGTTATGTCAGGTGTGTTCATATGCTAATGGTGATGCGATTTCAGATCAATTGCTCCAGCCACTGAGGAGAAACGCTGTGACAGACACTCAGACAGACAGACAGACACTCCCTCAGACAGACATTCGCTAAATTATAGTATAGATATCCTATCCCCATCAAATTCTCAGAGCAAGATTTAAACAAACTACTATATACTGTATACAATATTTTTTAAATAATTGTTGACAAAGGTCTCATATTAACCCATTAAAACCATGAAAGCATCGGTGTCATTTTAGATTTTAGCTATGGCTTTTCACTTCCTGCCACGCTGAGAGCTTGTACATCTACTATTTTTGGAAGTATTTGAAAAATCTTGCATGACAAAAATTACTAATCAGCCCCAATTATCTCTGTGATGTTTTCATAGGTGTATCGTTTTTCCACATACATGGTGAACACATACAGTATGGCACAGACAGACATGCATTTCATTTACGCATACCTCTTTGGCAAGACGGCGAGCCTCATAGTATGGTCTGGCTTTCTCTATGCAGCTGCCGAGCTGGGAGCTGTGGGCATTCAGTTTTCTGGCGGAGTCGGTGAGAATCTTTCTGTACCCTGACCTGGCATCCTGGATGGAAAATTTAGTAAAATGCCCTGATTACATGATATCACTGTATTAGAACATTGACAACGGATCTTACTGAGGTACCATAAATGAACGAGGGACCAGGAAATGACAGTAACAATTGTTTGTGTATCTCCACTTTTATCTTTACTTCATATTGATTTTAGATGCTGCAGCTTTTCAGTCAACACCTCTGACGGTGACAGACAGATAAATATTTGGACCCAGACATTAACACGGTAAACATCGGGGAGCTTTTTGATTAAACTTTCTCATGATATTTTTGGCCCATTTGAAAGTGGGTGCATGTTGCAAAAGACCATTACTTACATTTGCAGATTATTACCAGGTCTGAACTGGAACATAAATTCGGCCCTGGCATCTTGGCCCACCACAACCAGCGTGAACCGAACATAGAATATCTACAAGCCCACAACGCGTCGCGGCAGTGATGCGTTGTGGCCACAGTCTGTGGACCAGTGATTGGCCCTCTCCAGTCTCCACTTAGTAGCTAGCTGCCCAGCCCAAAGATGACTGTAACTACTGGCCAACTAATGGTCGGCCTACCGAGCATATGCCTGGTATGCCAGATCATCCAGATGCCCAGTTCACCCCTGATTATTATCATTTACTATAGTGCAACTACAGTACAATTTACACTTACATCCAACTGAAGTTCTAGTTTGTTGATTTCGGCACTAGCTTCATTGAGGTGCTCCAACTCTTCCTGTAAGACAAATACATGATGTATCACTTAATTAGGCTATTTCTGTTAAAGGTTAAACACACAATGGATATACTGTACTTATAGATTGTACATATTGTCTCAGTATTGTGATAACAATAATGAACATGAACACTACCATCATTGCGGTACGATAAGTTATCTCTCCTTGGGTTAAACTTCAATAACAGATCGCACTACTTGGGATACATGAGGACAAGACAGTAGCCAGGCACTTTTACGAAGTGGGCCCTGCTGTGTGCATACTAGGCATTTTGATTGATTGAAGACTATTAGAAGTTTGCATAGGAAAAGGTACAGTTTCATGTTAGTACAGTTCACTGGTACATGGTCAACTAAAAGGAGATCCTAGTAAGCTTTTCAGCTTATTTACACAGGAAACCTTTATGTATCTCACATAACATTGAATGACAGACTATGCAGAGGATAACATCAATAGCAAAAGGGAAAAAAAGAACAGTCATAAAGAATATGACTATATATTTACTGTGGAAAAGGGGAGGCAAGTATATGGGGCTTTATCATCATTAATTGTAATTGTTTAATGATTGCCTCTTCTATGAACTGATCGTACCTGAATTCTGGGGTCCAGTTCTTCTTCGTAGGGGCTCTGTGGCCCCTCGCTCTTCTGTCTCTCCCGACCACCACCACCACCTCCTCCCTCGTGTGACGTTTCTCTTGTAGTTTCGTTATTATTAGTTTCAACAACCTTATTGACCTCTGCATCCCCACCAGCGGTGTTCTCCCTCCATTCACCCGCCTCGGAGTCCCCCGACCCGGCGGGGCTTTGTCGCAAGTCGCCCGGCTCCATCAAAGGCCAATAAAATCGACACTCGAGTCAGTTGCTGGAAGCGACGGTCGGCTCAGGTTACGTGGCTAACGTTAGCAGCCCTGGGTGGGGATCGAACCGCGATACGATCCCTGTTAACAACAGCCAACCTTACAGGCCGGAGCAGCCATAAAATAATGACTGCACGCCACGAATAATGTTGTTTGGTTTGGTTAGCAATGAAGCACCATCAGATCACAAGGAGGAGGAAATGAAACCCATTGAATCCCTTCTGGATGTTGACCAGACGACGAGGCTAGCAGGGTAAGCTGAGCTAATAGGCTAACGCTCTCTGCATAAAACCGGCCACGATATGCTTTTACTCGAGGTGATTAAATATGTAAAAGTAAGGAAAAACGGAGGGCCGTCGCTGTGTCCCTCCCTTACCCGCAGCTTCACCCCCATCTCTCCAAATGAACCCCCGTTCTTTTAGCTGCAGCCCCTCTTCAGTTCATTGTGGAAGAAAGGTAAACACTCGAACCGCTTGGACCCCAGCGGCTACCGTACAAAGCAAGTCCCCTCCTCCTCCTCTCCTCGCCCCAAAACCATCCCAAAACACTATGCCTAGTTTATTACTGCTTTTACCCGTATGGCCCGTGCTCATTGTTGCATAAGTAACATTTTGCATTTTTTTGTTTCAGTGTTTTGCATTAAACAGTCTGATTTTGTGCCCAACATAAATAGGACAAGAATAGAACAAAGAACACAATGTTCTTTCCTTCCATGAAAGGTTAAATGGATCATCATTTTATTCCAAAAATATAAACACACAATGTTATTATTTTTATTTTTTACTGTGACAAGAATGTATGGAGGCCTCTTTGGACAATTATTAAATCAAAAGTAGTATGATTGAAAGGTAATGAATGATGAATGAAAGTATTACCACAGCGCAGAAAGAACATTTAAGAGGGATTATATTAGAGTTAGGCCTATTATTGGTGACCACCACCAAAAGTAACAAAATAAAAATGTAATTTGTACATACATTTGTACCAGACAAATAAAAAACAAGAAATTACATTTAATTTAAACAAATGACAAGAGGCTATCGCATTGAATGCATTAATTAATATGTGCATAGCGTATATAAAAATAAATATCTTGATTTTTACAGCAATCATGTCAAACCATATGTAAGGCTGTATCCTACACTGTAAAAATATGTTTTGGGATCATGAAAAAGTCCTGAGTGGTATTGGCAATAAGTCTTATATCAGGAAGGAGGATAAACCATTCTCTATCGACACAGAAAGGCAGATTATATCTTAGCATTCATTCAAATACAAACTCGGAACCAAATCATTCTTTGGCCTAGAATGGTCTTCCTCATTGACACAAACACATTTCAATCAGGTTACTGCACATCAGATCAACTCCATTTGGGATCATATTGGGTCCACCCGGGAGGGGGTGCCAAATAGATCCTCCTCCCCTTCGACATGAAACTGACGACACCCCTGTATCCTGCCCGTGGGACTCCGGACTTCAAGTCGTCCATGATCCCCAGGTTTTTGGCCAGGACTTTAAAACTGTCCTTGCTAGAGTACTGCAGACGAAAGGGCCCGGAACCAGTCAGTTGACCCTGCTTGACCGCTTCATAACTCACCTCAGGAGCACTGTAAACTTTATCCTCAAACTCTCGTTTGTACGTCTCCTCTTTCAAGTAACTCAGATCCAATTTGGTGAAAGGCACATATTCGGAATTCAGCTTTATGTAGCGCAAGTACTTGTCATAAAATTGGCCCAGGCTCACGCCCTTCCGACCGAAAGTCAAAGTGCGTGAAATCTCTGGGCGGATACAGGCTCGGTCGCGGCGCTGCTCCGGCTGACGCATCCAGTCGTCCCAGAACGAAGCAGGCCACTTAGGCTCCAACTCATCCCACAGCTCCTTGAGGAGCATCCAGCCCAGGCCAGGGAAGAAGTCTGTCCTGTAGAGCAGGTTGGCTTTACCAGGGTCCACAAAGCCATCCCTGCCATTGTCATTCCAGGCTGACACACACCACAGGCTTGGGTCTGATTTCAGCATTGGATGAAGGGCTCGGAAGTACTCAAAGAAGTCTGGTGCCACCTAGAGGAAGAAAATTAACATTTCAATATACTTAACCCTTTAAGACAAATCAATGGAACACTGTTAATATACAATTAGTTCAAGCATAGTTGACGCAATAATAACTTATGTTAACTAAACTAATATACTAATAATAACTATGAAAATGGTTCTCAACGTGGGGTCGAGGGGGTCGTCAGGAAAATGAGTTATAGCATCAAAATCTGTTTTATCACTTTTATCACGCCCCATTTACATTTGCTGATCTACAAGCTCACAACATACCGCGTTGTGATCTTAGGGATCTGCAATTTAAAAAAATCTTGAACATTTTTGAGAAATTCTGAAACATTTTAACAACACAAATCTTTTATGGGGCGTATCTGGCACAAAATGTTTTCAGATGGGGGGTTAGGGTTAGTAAATCACTGAACCATGGTATTACCTCCAAGTCATCCTCCACAATCACAACGGAGGAATGAGACAGGGTCTTGAACACTTGGTTGAGGGCCCAGCGGTAATGCCTGGAGATCTTGTAATAACCCTGGAACTTCTTGTGTTCCGGCCGCACTGCGACATCCGTCAAGTCTGGCTGTTTTAGGTGAGTCACCTGACTGCCATAAGAACGTATCATCTCCGCCGTCTCAGCATGTCCACAGTCCTGACTGACAATGATGGGGTGGAGCTCCGCCGACGGCCGATACTCCAAGAGCTTGTCCAGGCAACGTTTCACTGTGACTCGGTTACAGGCAATGACCAGGATGGGAATGGCAGCCTGTTGGGGCTCAAACTGGAAATGGAAAAATACAATATCACAATATTTTACCAAGCTGTATCACGATACACAATCTTATCACGATTCTTTTTCATGTTGGTTTTTATGGTTATTTTTCCAGTTACTTAACAGTACAAGCACCTACTACAAGGCAACAAAAACTAAAAGAAGAAGGAGTAACAGACCATTTAGACCAGAGTTCCTCAAAGTGGGGTCCAGGGACTCTCTGGGTTCCCTTTGGGAGGTCTAAATTTGACCCTCACAAGTATGTAACTTTGTATACTGTCAGAGTTAAGGGGAGACCTTGACATTGTAAACTTTGAGAACTACCGATTTAGACCAAAATGCAGGTTTAAATGAATTCTGCAATGAATCTCTGTATTAACAATTCAACAGGATTCTTTTTATAAGGCTCTCCCTCATTGTATCACGATACATACGATATCTCTGAAAAGGCATATCATGGAGACATTGTATCGTCTCAAGGATATTCACCCACCCCTACCTCGGGAAATTTTGCTCTTTCGACAACGCAACATTTCGACAACTGAGCGTCGGCAGGATAGCGCCTCACCCCACAGAGGTTTGGGTTAGGTTTGGTTGTCGAAAAGATGACATATAGAAACAGCAAATGCTCCCCCCGTACCTTCTGTCCAGTTCTGCTGTTTGGCAGCTCCCACAGTGACCTGTGACCCTGGATCTGTAGGAGGATCTTCTTCTGCAGCTCCAGCTCCGCTTCGAACGTGTCGGCCATGCGGAGCACGTCGGCCGCCACGTCGAGAGCTGTCCCTTCGTCCAGCTCCCTCTGCTCTCTGTTTGGCCTGTTGTTGTTGTTGTCCGACTGCCCGGACGGGGGCCTCCCCCACAGCAGAAGCACCAGTATGGCATTCCAGGTGACAAACACTAGCGTACCACAAAGAATGAGAGAGCCTCTTTTGCGAAGCATGGCCCAAGTCTCAGAAGAGAGGGTGGAGCGGGGTTCGGGAAGACACAGGGGCACTGAAGGAAGGGTGTCATAAACAGGAACTGTGCATCCAGGACACGGGAAGGAGTACTCTGTTGTGACTCATCACAAGAGCATAATGAAGTACTTTAGACCCTCACTTTTATTCCGCTTGTGTATATATCAACTAAATATTATGATTTACCAAGCCATGCTACAGTGCCAAAGAGAAATTCAGGTGGGCAGAGAAGGATGCATCTTGCATTGCTGGATCCTCAACTTGCATTATCCAATTCCACCTGAAATAATAAATAAATGAATGAAAATGCCATGCTATCACGTTCCTTGTTATAATAATGTAGTTAGAAAACAGACGTGAGCATATGTACAATTTAAAAGGAGCCTGTCGAAAACATTGCATTACATTCATCAAATTAAATAGTTACAATATTATCAGAATTGTTTATATTTAGATGAGGTTACCGTTAGACCAGTGGTTTTCAACCCTTTTCATATCAAGGTCCATTATGTATTGGGCATTTGAGCCACAGACCACCATTTGATGACATTTAGCCTCTCAGACCCAAAACGTAGAATATTTTGTTGTCGTCGGATAAGATTTTGTCATCCATTCCATGCTGTATTCATGTAGTGCCATAGGACAGTAGTACTCAACCTTTTCAGGCCTGATGAGCACTAAGAGTTGAGGCATTATATTTTGTATAACACGGTTGTTCTTTGTGAAAATAAAAGATCTACATGCTCACCACGCCTTGTGTTGCAAGGCGTGGCGAGCATGTACTGTAGATCAGCCATTTTCACAATTTCTGCCTCTAATATTTGACAATTTGGCCAATGTTTCATTTGTCATTGCAGAGGTATTAGAAAGTCCTTAAATTGTCACTTTAGAAATGTGCAGATACCCTCTACACACTTAAACTTTATGTTGGGTTGTTTACTGTTGAGTGAGAAAAACAATGTTGCACATTAATTTAATCATCTGGTGACCCCCCCAAATAATTTGGGGGTCCCGACCCACAGGTTGAGAACCACTGCTATAGGAGGGATAACCGGCAAACATTGATCAAAATAACAGTTCTAATACATTCTCTTATTGTTTACTTCTTGTGAATCAAGTAACGCAGATGTTGAACAACCATTTAACTCTTGAGAGCGTAAAATGAAACCAAATCCATTTGGTTTCATTTTGCACTATACTAGAGTTAATGACCCATAAATGAGGTTGCCATTTGGTTACCAACTCTTCCATCATTTAGCTGGGGACCACCTGGAAATCTCTTCAAGGACCACCGGTTGAATACAACCCGGGGTTAGCATATGGTTGAAATGGGACTGCATGCAGTCGGGTCGCACAGACTGTGGAATGTGTGACATCCAACCCCGGTGGCACAAATCGATATTTATGATCACCTGTAGCTAGCGCACAAATGAAGCCATACCAGGAGTTCCTCTAACTGAACAATAACTATACGATGATACATATTGCTACTTGCATCAGATCGAATGACAGATTGGCAGGAGAAAATAACGTGTATGCTGGAAGAAGGAAGAACGTGTTCAGTGAAATTAGCCCCTTACCCTGGCAATATAAGAGTTTCTTCCTTCTGTAGCCATTTCTCCGCTATTTCTTCGATGACACTCGCCGGAAAGTAAACGAGCGAAATGCCAAGAACGTACCGTGTCGCCGTGGAATGTCGCGTTGGCGAATCATACGCGATAAAAGTCAACTAATCTCTGTACTTTTCCTTGTTTCTCACAAGACTGATGAAGAAGTCAGCCAGGCGACAACTTCCGGATAACATGTTAACAGGAAGTCCCGCCCCGGCTGTCACCTTAGAAATTACATAACGTTGAGATGAGCAGTGGTGTAAAGTAACTACGGTAAGTACATTTACTTTAGTAAAATTTTGAGGTGTTTTTTTACTTTCTTCAGCATTTACAATTTCCAAATTACTTTTACTTCTACTCCAATACATCTCAGAGGCAAATATTGTACTTTTACTCCACAACAATTATTTGAAAACTTTAATAGTTATGGGACATTTTGCATAATGAGTACTTTCTACTTTTGGTACTTTTAAGTACATTTTGATACCAATACTTTTGTACTTTTACACAAGTAATGTGGAATTCCTTTTACTTGTAACAGAGTATTTCTATATTGCATATATTGATACGTTTACTTACACCCCCAAAATGACGTATTTTCTGTTGATTAGTCACACCATGGAGACATGAGTTCAATAATATATATATATATATATATATATATATATGTGTGTGTGTGTGTGTGTGTGTGTGTGTGTGTGTGTGTGTGTGTGTGTGTGTGTGTGTGTGTGTGTGTGTGTGTGTGTGTGTGTGTGTTTTTGTATTTGCCGCATTCCTAAGAAAGAGGAAGAAGAAAAAAAAGGATTATAGTAAATTTACCACCATTGATTCTGGATGGGGACCCAAATGCATGGGCCTGGATGGGGACCCAAATAATGCCCTGGATGGGGACCCAAATGCATGGGCCTGGATGGGGACCCAAATAATGCCCTGGATGGTGACCCAAATGCAAATGAATAAATTTAGGGTCAAGGGTCAAATATACATTTACCCCCATTGATTCTCACACAAATGCATTTGGGTCCCCATCCAGGGCCTTGTATTTGGTTCTCAATCCAGAATCAATGGGGGTAAACAATAATGCATTTTTTTCTCTTAGGAATGCGACAAATACAAAATCATATTATTGAACTCAAGTCTCCATGGTATGACTATCAATAGAAAAAAAAGTCATTTTGGGGGTGAACTACCCCTTTAAGTAAGAAATGTGAGTACTTTTTCCACTATTGGAGATGAGGACTTTCACTGAAAGTTTATTCTGCACATTCAAGTATGTATAGCAAGTCAGATGTGAATGCTAACAAGAAAAAACTAATAATAGCAGCAAGGGCAGAATGTTTGGCATTAAGTGTGGTGGAGTGAATTGTAATCAATTTAAAATGTAAATTCTTCTACATAATTGAAAGCTCAGGCTCACATTAGTTGTTATACTTTACATTACTTTATTTATGAATTTTGGACCAATTATCCAATTTTACATCGAGGTGTCCATTCTTCTTTATAGTGCCAACTCTTCCTGTTACCGTTATTTGCCACTAATTTGGCAGAAATGCTCAACAATAGTTCTTCATTTGTGCTTTAATAGGCTATCGCTATACCATATAGGTTACAACAAGTCCGTTATTTATTATAATAGGCCTACACATCAGAAATAACAAAATCCTTTGTGAACTTGTTGCTTCAGTAGTAATAGAAAACAAAATCCTTTGTGAACTTGTTACTTCAGTATAGTCCCTTCTGGTTCTGTAAATTTTATAACGAACATTCATTTGCAGTGTCCGATTTTGAGATCACAACAATGAAAGAAAATACATTGCAAATCCTATAGCATAAGTGCATGGTGCCATGGTCTCATTCTTGTCTCAATCAGGTCGATTCTCTTTGCTTGGTGTTCTAGAATCGGAGAAGGCTTTCAGTGGATCACTGGGGTCACGGGGGTGTCCCTTTACCTGAGTGGGAAAGACAATTAATTTGGGTTTAGTTTAGGTATAGAAAGAAACACATTTTAGACTTGTAATGGTTTAACTGCTCACCTGTTGGACATTTGAGTCATTTTGCACAGTACTTTTGCCCTGTTCGTCCATCTCTCTTGCATTATTATTATCAGGTCTGAAGGACAAGGCCCCCAGGTTAAAATAAATCATTTCTGACACCAGAACAGACAAAGATAGGTAGGTATTCTTCAGAGTCGACCACCCATTTAGAATGAAAAGGGGTAGCAGGCCTACTGTCATTTGCCCTCCATTTTCCTTCCAACTTGGCAAAATCACTGACACGTTCACAACGCCAACTGGAAGTTCTTTGACATTCTGCACGCACTTTAACGTATAGACGACGTGCGCTGCTCCAACAGAGGATTCCACTCTTCCAGATGCGGCAGTAGACTGCAATGTGCGCGCAGCACGCGCCGGTGCATTCGGGGCACCTGTCACGTAAGACGAGCGCGTGTCCTCTGGCGGCGTGCACGGGAATCTCGAGTGTGAACGACAACGATATTTTATTCCACGATTATTTGTGTTATTTCTCAGCAACGATGTGTGCTCGTCCTCCTCCAGCGGCGCTGGTTGTTTCACCGTGGCTGACGATCCTTTCTTCCCCCTCCTCGGCACACGTTCTCCTCGCAGAAAACACCTCCATGTTGTTGTTGTAGACGCAGCAGGCTGGTGGTTGGACGCGGTGCGCTCACTGCTGGTGGAGTCGCGCACCGCCCCATTATAAGCCAGGCCGAGGCTGTATGCCTGTGTGACAGGCCGCTTGTTCGGCGGATTCCTGGTTAAAATATTCCCCCGACACCGGAGAACAGCAGACAGGGCAGACGCAGAGGGAGTTGAAGCCATAATCTGAGAGCATATTATTATGACTAACTGCAGTTAGTCTTTCTTGTCTTGAGTTGACGCTTCACTGGCTGCCTCTCCCATGGGGCCAACCAACACTTTTATAATAATTCACTCACAGACAGCTACAGTACACAGCCGCTCTCCTGGCTGGCAGTCTGCACGTACAAAACTGTTACAGTATTTTGCGTCAGTCCCCCAGACCATATTTGTTTCGTCCGGGGTCGGGGGAATGGGTGATATATGTTGTCAAGGAAGGAAGGAGGAGGGTGGGTGGGTGTGAGTTTGTCTAGCTATACTTATGGGGACTAAACGCATGTTCACACAGTCACCTGCAGGGGACCTCTGACAGTGTGGGGATAAAATAGTAGGTCCCCACAACGGTTATAGGTTTAGGGATAGAGGTTAGGGTAAGGCCACAGGCAGTTCTGGAATTTCATCATTTTAGGGGCAAGGCCACTTGGCCTTTGGTGTTGTCCATTTTTTGAGGGCACAAAGGCCGAATGCCAGGGCAGGAAGGCCATAAAATAAAACAAGATTTTATTCCATTGAAAGAATTTGGTTGAATTTAAGGGTTAGGGATGATAACCTAATCTGCAATGAAATAGATAAATGATGGTATTTACAATCTGATCCATGCTCATCCCTGTACCAATCAAAGTACTGGATTGGTTTAAAGATGGGGACTCGGGAGAGTTAAGATTTCAGAATCTCAACAAAAGACACTGGTATCGACATGACAAGAAAAGAGACACCGGTGTCTGCTGTCTACATATTGACAAGAAAGAGACAGAGGAGAAAGTGGTACAGTCAGCTGGGGCATTAAAACCACTGTGGCCTCAGGTCATACCATTGTTTTGAGGGGCACAAGGCCAAATTGAGGGCCCTCCATGAAATTCCTGCCCTGGCCACAGGACTTGCATAAAAATGAATGGATGTCTATGTAATGTCCCCACAAGTGATACATATATAGGGTGTGTGTGTATGTGTGTGTGTGTGTGTGTGTGTGTGTGTGTGTGTGTGTGTGTGTGTGTGTGTGTGTGTGTGTGTGTGTGTGTGTGTGTGTGTGTGTGTGTGTGTGTGTGTGTGTGTGCGCGTGTGTGCGTGTGTGTAGGCTATTTGCTTTTGGTTGATGGGGTCAAGCTGTAAAGGGCAAGGCATTTTAACATTGCCATAGGGCCATTATGTTAAATCCAATATGTTAAATGATGAATTTAGGCCTACCCTAGGGACATCTGAACATAAGATTTGGAAAAACTAGACTACATGTTTACTTTTCGTACTTGGAGTAAATAGCCTAGATAAAGTTTAACCCAGCTGCTTTATTTTCCAGACTAGCCCATCTCATTTGTGGTCCGTGTATGGTTGAAGCTAAAATTATCAACATTTTACTAATACTGACCAAATCATATCTGCTATAGTCAAATGTGTCAGCTGATTTCCTTCATAGAGCATATAAATTCCCCTGCATGATACAGTCAAACTGGTTTCTCTGCCCTGTGACTGAACACATGCAAATGACTCTCCCCAAAAGTGCCACACAGTGTGTGTAGACTGTAGAGACATATTATTCTTTCTGACCACATTATCTAACTGTCAGCAATGCATCATCATCCTAGTAGCCTAGTTTGTTTACACCTCAGTCTACAAGGGCTGCCTATCAGGTAACAAAACCAGTTTCCAAAAGGCAGACGTGCCCATAGCCACGCAGTCCTAATGTCAGCCATCGGGTGTCACATGGAAATTTGCCTCTACAATGGTCAACATCATTTAACTATTTTAATCATTGACAGGCATAATATAGTTTGACTTTCCAGATAAAAGCAAGCATCCACTATGTACATTATGGGTAACATCTTACAATCTTTCCAGAAGATAGGCTATATTCACCTTTTGCATAGCCTATAGGATACTATAGGCTATTTTCTATGTTAATAGAAAAACATGTCGTTGTTTAAATTCTCAAAAAACACACAATTGAAAGAACACTATAGACAATATATGAAAATTAAGTATTTTATTACAAATCTATATTTCTTTATACAATGTTGAATGGCTATATACAAAGCTTATAAGAATTCCTGAGCCTGACCGGCCAAGACTCTTCATAAAGGATTTTAGTGCATCTGAATATTTATTACAGATTTCTCATCACAATGGAGGATGTCCATATAAACGTTCATAGCTTTCTCCGTGTCTATTGCAAGAATGCCTTTCACAGTTCTGCTCGTGTACATCACTCTGGCCTGTTAAGCCGGTGTCACTCACTGACGGTGTCACAGACTTCAAGATTTTCATGCTTGCAATTGACTTTAGTCAATGACAGATTTCTCTGCTTCCTTGTTGTCTTTCACTTGGTCCACTAAACCAAAAACATATACAGTATAGCCTATGTGCTGCTTTTGGCTTCACTGTCATTTTCTTCAAACCAAGACAGGCAATCATATTCAGTAGGAGGCATAAGGTTCTCAATCATTGTTGAATATATGGAGTGTTTCTGTCTTTTATTTCACCCCCTTCCCTTCATGGTCTTGCTGTCGTTAGAAAGGGTTGACCTGGCTGAGTATGGTTATTAACATGGTGAGGAGGCCTCCCGTGAACAGCCACATTGGGCATGACAACAAAAGCCACAATCCCCACCAGCATGAGTGCCACTGTGATGGTGATGATGGATGCTACCACAGCATAGTAGCACTGGTCTGAGCGGAACCAACTGCGCAGGCGACCTCTGACTCTGTTGGGGGGCCTTCCTACATCCACCACAGTGGTCGGAGCAATGCCTTGCTCTAAAGTGCTAAGGTTGACGTCGTTACCCTCTGTGGAGGAGCCATCCTGCTTCTTCTTGGGCAGGGAGAGCGTGGTGGGTTTGGTAGGGCTACTAGGAGGGGGGTTCTTCAGGACCAACTGACCCTTGCTGCGTTTGAAGCGAATGGATAACGCCCTCTGCATCTCTTGAGGGAGTTTGCGGAAGATGTCCAGGTTGTTGCCTAATTGAGGCAGGTCCCGTCCATGGGGCAGCTCGGTCATTTCACGACACACTGGGCAAGACAGGGTCTTGAGCTCTGGGGAGGAGACATTGATACGTGCCAGGCACTCCAGACAGAAGGTGTGTCCGCAGGAGAGCAGCTTGGGGGTCTTGAAGATGTTGTCATAGGAACAGAAGCACACACAACATTCTGTATCGGCCATTTCATCTTCAGGGTGCTCTGACTTCCTCCCTACCTCCTTCCTAACCCGTTTGGACTCCTCACTCCTCCCACGTGCCCTCCGACCTCCTGTGCTTCTTTCTTGATCTCTCCTCCTCCCCCTGTCTCCCCCAGCCCTCTCAGAGTCGGTGCTCTTGGATCGCCTCACTTTTGCAGGTTTCTCCTTCTTGCCTTGATCCTGCTTGCTGTCTTTAAAGTCAGGTTTGGGTTTGACATTGGGGGCTTGTCCGGTACCACGGGTCGCATCCCGACTGCCTTCACCTCGCTGTCTGTCTCCGTCCTCATTCATGATGGCAGGATGCAGTCACAGTCCCTTGCTGCCTGGAGTCAAATGCAGGGCTCTGCCTATTTCACAGTTTCTTCAGAAGAGCTGTGGAAAATGAAATCTGTGATAAGATGACTGGGCTTTGATAACAAACAGATCAGGAAGAGAACACAGGATTAGGTCAGCCGCTGTCATACCCATGAAAGGCATGTCTGAAGAAAAGAAAAACACCACTGCTATTTCATAATGATGATGAAGCAATTTTAATCTATAAGAATCTAATGTACTATTGTAGTCTAAGCTATCAATTTGGTTTGATAGTTTCATTTACTTAACAGGCATGTGGTAATATTGTCTCGATAATGGGTTGCCATATTTACTTAATAGGCTTTCCTGTACAGAAGTCATTGGCAAACATGTCTGTAATGAGCCCAGTTTACTGTACTCAAGAGTATGTCAAATACATTTAAATTTACTGATCCGTTTTTAATGGTTTCTCATTGCCTTTTTGGCAATGTGCAGCTGACTGACACCATTTATCTGAGATACCATAGCAAACATTCCATAATGACAATCTACTTTACATAGTCACACAGTCACTCAATCATTAACCCCAACCTTTTAACCATTACTAATCTCTATTTTCATGACAGGTAGCTTTGTGTTCATACTTATTTTTTCATATAATCCACTGCATCATTAAAAGCAACATGGTTCTTCAGTATTTCTGACGAGTGAAAAAAAAAAAAAAATTAAGGTAGGCTACACAAATTCCTTTACCGAGTGTAAAATTGACCCACAAGTATACATTTTTACAGGTCCAGTTAAATTAGCATTCAAGATTTCACTATGTACTGTAGACATTCAAAAGCGCTTACTTGTTGAGGTAGGTGACTGTTGGGTGAATCCCATAGAGATAATCCAGCATGTAAAATATTTCCAATTAGTTATATATATATTATCTCCATTGAAAACTAACCTTAAATCTGGCACTCATTTGATCTCCTACACTCCCTCCTCTCTTGTACCGTTTTTAATCTGCGTGCTCTATCACTCATTCTACCTGTGATACTCACTACCTTCCTTGATTGTCCCTCCTTCCTCCTTTTCTTGCCTCCGTTCTCTCGCTACCTCCCACTCCAGTGTCTCGTCCGACCAGTTAAGCAAGTCAATGTGGCATTTGAAACATTACTTCACTTTGTATGTGTGGAATTTGTGGCCACACTTGATATGTGGATGTATATATGCACGTCTGTGTTTGAACTTAAACAGTATAGTAGCATATATTATTTAATAAAATTATCACAAAGTGACCCATACCATACAATACAAAGCTCAGCTTTTTAGTTAAATGTTTTAACTTGAAAGTGCCTTGAGATAGACCTGTTATTTTTCTTCTCTCAACCTTGTACTTTAACAGAGCATCAGATTTCTCCTCAGTACCATAACAAAGAGTTTGTTTACATTCTGGACACTGGACACTCACTATAATTTATAATGTGAATGTTTCCCATTGATGTAGATGTTTCCTGATATGAGATGGGGACAGGGAAGTCAGTGGAAATTTCCAGTCACTGAAGCAAAAACAAGGGTACTAGACTAGTCAACCATGACCTTACAACAAGTCAAACAACAAATGCCTCTCATACTTCCACTTGTCTTTGTCTAGTATCTTTGAGGTTTTACTGCCCTGACAAGAAGAGCCACTTTAAAGTTTAAAACAAACTCCTGCTACCAGAAACACTATTATTAACTGTTCAATTATTTGGGATGTGCATATACTCCAACTCAAATTCACAAAAGTGCTAATAATACCATGCTTAACCGGGATGTATTTCAGTTTCAGCATTTGTATATTTTTGAATATTTTCCTCATATACTGACAGATTTGGAATAGGGTTGTTTGCTCAGCTCACTAGAGCATCTGAACCTGAAAACATATCATGCAACAAAAAGTTTTGAGTTTGACATTTCTTTGGTTGGTTTCTAAATAGACAGATTCTGCTGTCAGCACCACTGCACACAATGTAGTGTTGTTGTTAGTAAGAATAAACACAAAATAACCCAGGAGGACTAAGAAAGGGGAGTGGCCTTTTTTACAGAATTTCCTGGAAGAATTCTAATTGTTCACATTGACTGCCTTGGAAGTTGACGTTTGCTGGCTTGACAATGGATAATAGTGGGTCACTCAAACTAGCCGTCTAAATATAACATTCCTGGTGCATGTCAATGAACTTCCTCATACAAATGAAGGCAAATAGAAAACTAGGCTAACTGAAGGGAATGGCAATGGTACGTATTATTTCAGGACTAACGATTATTGTGCAATTTTAGCAAACTATGTGACCTACCTTCCTTCTTGAAAACAGTGGGTTTCGCTTAATGTGCAACATTGTTCTCACTCAACAGTAAACAAACCAACATGCAGTATAACTGTTACAGGGTATCTGCACATTTCTAAAGTAACAATTTAAAATAAATAAAAAATGTAATTCAACGTATTTAGTGAAACAAAATGTAACGCCTCAAACTCATACAATTCCAGCATTTGTCACGGTTGGGGTCCCCAGTTCAAATATTATTATGGGGGTTGTGGCCTGAAATGTTTGATAAACCAGTTCTCTAAAACACAATAAACTCACAGGCCAGGAAAAAAGTAGTTGGAAATGTTTATTGTCATAGAAAAATAACAACGGAGTCACGCTCCGGTCAAACACATTTTGATGTTTGCTTGTGAGTTAATAGTCCATTTATCATTCTTACAATGCCTTGCTTTCACATCCATAAGATTAAGCAAAGACCTTTATTTAGGGTAAGCAAACAAGCCCCTCTGGTGGGCGTTCCAAGTGCACTCAGAAAAACAAAGCAATAGTAGTCTCAAGTTTTCGACTGAGCCGTAAAAAACAATCCAGCAAGTCCTGTTTCTGCTGCTGCGAGGCATGGCTCTGTTGATGCAGGGAGCTCAAATGGAAGGAGCATTCCCTTGTTGCGGCTGAGCTCACACAACTGTGTTAACGATAATAGCTCATCCACATGAGGTTTTGATCAACTTATATTTTTCTGGACCCATCGCTCAGTTCCATGTGTTAACAAACAGACCTGTCACCAGTGCGAGTGGGATTGTGTCACTTGTTGCCATGCTTTAGCTCAGCCTAGTTCCTCTTTGGTCTTGCCCATTTTGCGTGGCATCTTCTTGCTGCTGCTGTCCTCCAGCTCTTTGTTCTTGTAGTAGTGAGGAGCCACTTCAAGAAGCCAGCCACTCTCTATCTCAATCACCTTCACACAGGGGAAAGAGGATAAATGAATTAACAGCAATTCTAAGGTAAATGTTGTTAGAGTGGTACAGTAATCTCTGGTCAGACTTCTTGACTGGCACATGGTCACACGCTAATGAGGAAACAAGCTAATGAGGAAACCAGATAATGATGTAATGATTTAAAACAAAGCAATCATTCTAAGAAGACTTTCAGATGTGTTTGATTGAGACTATGCATTTTACGTTTTATGTTTGAACAATGACTACTGCAGGAATTTGAGTTATTAAATACTTGAGTATTATGCATTACCAGAAAAACCTAACAAAACAAACTTAGCAAACTAACACAGAAGCTACTTCAACTAATTCTAAGTAAAACATAAATACAACAACTACCACCATTACCTACCAAACCCCAAACACTCAAAACATGTGTAAAATTCTAATAAACGTTACTGTGACCATTCGGCAGTGAACTGCATTGCATACACTGCTGCAACCAGTAGTATAATGCAGACAGACCTGTCTCATGAACTCCTTAGTGGTGAAGACCAGCTCATGGTAGATGAGCCAGCGTGGCTGTTCCTCAAACAGGGAGCTGTTGGGGTGGACATAGACCGTCTGTTGATGCTTCACCGTCTTATAGCCGCCTTTACTCAAGCGAGCAGTGTGGTAGAAATACCCCGCTGTTACTGCCTGGAGAATGAGAAGGGAGTGGATTAGGGTATAAACAGTAAATCTACATCTATTTATCCATATCTCTGGCTAGCCAGCTTGATAAATAGATATACTGTAGTGTAAATCACTAGGTACCTTATTAACCTACTTGGGACTTTTATAAGTTGAGGGATTTATTTATTTTAGATTTAACAGGCGCTTTTTTTTTTGTCACAATGTGGGATAAAAATGTAAATATATACCAGTAAGACTCCCTAATCGGGAGATAAGCGACCAACGGTCGCTTATCTCCACAAATAGGCCAAAAGTTTGTTTTACCAATTATTACACTCTATGTGAACATTTACATCAACAAATCCCAAGTACTGGTTTTTAGGGGTGCTGAGTGTGGCGCAGCAGCGTGTCATGCATTTTCTGCAGGGCCTTGTCAATGGCTTTGTGTTCTTGCTGCTTTTTGTTGTTGTTGATCCTCTGGAAGCAGCTGTCGGTAGGACCATATATGGATTCTGTTAGTGTGGATCTCCTAACAGGGCATCATCTGGGATACAATCCCTTTTATGCCCATATATGGAGATCCCTAACATAATCCCTTTCATGCCCATATATGGAGATCCCTAACAGAATCCCTTTTATGCCCATATATGGAGATCCCTAACAGCATCCCTTTTATGCCCATATATGGAGATCACTAACAGCTAACAGAATCCCTTTTATGCCCATATATGGAGATCCCTAACAGAATCCCTTTTATGCCCATATATGGAGATCCCTAACAGAATCCCTTTTATGCCCATATATGGAGATCCCTAACAGAATCCCTTTTATGCCCATATATGGAGATCCCTAACATAATCCCTTTTATGCACAGTTGGTTGCTAGGGTAAACAGTTGGTTGCTAGGGTAAAACCATGGTTGCTAAGGTGGTTGCTAACGTACACTAACAGACCAGCAACAACAGACTGTTGCCACAGCAACGTACACAAAGGTTTGTGTACACATGTGGTGTGATGTCATACTGAAGATATATGACATCACACCGTACACAAACAAAGGTGTGACGTGTGACGGACGGACGGACGGACGGACGGACGGCCGGTGGAGGTTTTCATAGTAAACTGCTCCCTGACGGTCGCAATTATATATATATTATATATATTTGCTGATGTAGTATGTACTGTATCTTACTGCTTGCAGTGTCTGGCACTATTTCCTAAACAAACTGACACATGAAATATTTCCCATAATGTGTTCCCATAATGTGACATGTTGTCAGGAGGACTAAGAAAGGGGAGTGGCCTTTTTTACAGAATATCCTGGAAGAATTCTAATTGTTCACATTATGCCTTGGAAGTTGTCGTTTGCTGGCTTGACAATGGATAATAGTGGGTCACTCAAACTGGCCGTCTAAATATAACATTCCTGGTGCATGTCAATGAACTTCCTCATACAAATGAAGGCAAATAGAAAACTAGGCTAACTGAAGGGAATGGCAATGGTACGTATTATTTCATGACTAACGATTATGCTGCAATTTTAGCAAATCGTGTGACCTACCTTCCTTCTTGAAAACAGTGGGTTTCGCTTAATATGCAACATTGTTCTCACTCAACAGTAAACAAAGTATCGTGGTATCTCCCCAAAAAGTTGAAAAAATGTATGCATTTCAATTAAAAAAAATATAAAAAAATAATCACTCTATAATTGCGGTTATGAACTCGTCACGCGGTATGCATTACACAAATGCGGTATGGCGGTATTGCGGTTATTGCACCCAGCCCTACTGATAAGGTTTGTAGAGACCCATCTACAAAGCAGAATATCCTAGGCTCGAAGACATTTTTTAACAAGCCCTGGAAGAATTCTAATTGTTCACATTGACTGCCTTGGAAGTTGTCGTTTGCACTCAAACTAGCCGTCTAATATAACATTCCTGGTGCATGTCAATGAACTTCCTCATACAAATGAAGGCAAATATAAAACTAGGCTAACTGAAGGGAATGGCAATGGTATGTATTATTTCATGACTAACGATTATGCTGCAATTTTAGCAAACCGTGTGACCTACCTTCCTTCTTGAAAACAGTACACAGGCAGCCTTTGGATTGCTCTGGTTTCCATTTCAAATATATATGTTTTTTTATTTTGTTCCAAAATGATGGTAAAATCGTAGCCTCGTGAACCAGCCTCTCCCGGAAATCAATGTAGCTTTCCGGAGGAGGCTGGTTTACGAGGCTAGTAAAATTGCTGAAATTCAGTCCAACACATGTTCTAGGCACGAGTAACAACACGTTCTCCACTCAGCATGTCCAGACAGCACTGACCTTGCGGATGGGTGTGTTGTCGCTCTGGGAGCTGACCACCTCCACTTCTATACGGTCCATCAAACCCTCCAGCTGCTCCCTTACATCCCGCGCCCTCTTCATGGAGCGGAACTGGATGAAGTTCTCGTAACACCACTGGGTGGAGTAGCCGCTCTCCATCCACTGACGGAAAAGGATATACGGTTATTAATGTCATAGGGTTATTAAGGTCACCATCTCCAGGGATTCAGGTGTGATGGGACCTTTAATCAGGGTATGAAAGCATCTTCTGCAAGGTTTTGTCCCATTTGCCTTTCCAATTAGCATTCGTTTTTCCAGATGAAAAGTTTTAGACTTTTACTTTCTGTTGACTGATTTAATTCCTATTTGAGTCTGACATACTGTTATTTGATTTCATTGTTATTGTACGTTTCAACTCTACCTGAGTGTAGACGTTAAGCAGCACCATGTGGTCCCCTCCCGGCACCACAAAGTTCATCCTGGCGTTGTCGGCGTGCACCACCTTGTCTTTAGGTCGGTAGAAGATGGAGTTGTTCACTGACAACATCGCTGCTATGGTCAACACCTCCTCTGAACACTTATACCTGTTAGAAATTGGGGTGGTGCAGAGGGTGGAGGAGATATAAAAACGACTGAGGCTTTGCCAGCTTTGCTAGTACTTAAGCGGACATGAAAGGGTTTGTGGTGTGCCGTCACCTCCTGGTACCAACCTCTACAAGAACTAGGACAATTTAAGCGGTGCCTGTGTCCGTGCACAGTGTTTTGTGAGAAATTACATGCCAATTTCAATGCCTAAAGTGGAGCAAATGATAAGAAATTAACATCCCACCACCTACTGAAAGGGTAAATATTCCGAATCAATGTTTCAAAATGTTGGATTCTTACAATAACGTCTTGTACTTTGTTATGGGTACAAAATAAATGTAATGATAATGAGTGAGGTTCGACTAGGTACAGTAGAAAAAAAGCTTTCTGAAAAAAATGGAAGGAAACCATTTTATAATAGTAGTTTCAGGATTGGAGTTTGAGTTTGAGACAGAACAATGGGTAATGATAGATATCAGCAGACACTCACTGTTCAGAGGCTAGGATCATTTTGCTCAGCATTGGATCCACTGGCAGCTCAGCCATCCTGCGACCCAGCTGAAACAAAACAACAAGTAATGCAAGTAGTCAATTCACTACTCATTACACAATCTAAGACTAGCCAGACTAGGCCAAATGAAAAGAAGTATCACGAGCCGCAGTGGCTCATTTGTCTGAAAAATGTCCCTTTTTCCTGTAGAGTATCAGTGATTGACGAGATTGTGCGGGTGATAACAGCTGAATGGAGACTTTGTGTTATCACAAATTGTATCTTGTGCCTATCAGTTTTTAGTCAAGGAAGGGAGTCGCGAGAATTGGAAATGTGCCACAGGCTGTGCGTGATGTGTTTACTTTGTGTTTGTATGCACAGAATGGTGGAGTGGAGTGAAGACGCCCATAGATGACATATGGAAGTCAACAGAGGGGCCCAGGAAAGCCTACCGAGTGTTCAAGGTCGTCTTAAGCTCCACGCCCAGCATGTTTTAAGATGGAGATGAGTCAACTATAATAAAGGAATGTAAACAATGCTTCTGTAAAGTAGCTTACTGGTAGTTTTGTGGACCTAAAACAAGCCAGAAAACTTAACATGAACATGTGCTTTCAACAGGTGCTCGCTGCCGGAAGAGTTTTCTTTATTTTGGCAGTTATCTGATACCTATTCTCATCATCATTCCAGTACCCTCGAGATCAGTGACACGAGCCGCTTCCATTGGTCTCTGTTGCTCATTGCCACACCAGATAGATAGATAGATAGATACCTTTATTATCCCAAGGGGGAAATTCAGTTGTCCAGAAGTAGCACAGCAGTATACAGTTATTTACAAAGTTACAGAGACGTAAGAAAAGATAGATAAGAGGGAAAAAAACAAAAACAAAGACAAGAGCAGTACAGTACCAATAAAGAGAAGGTGCATCAATAGAGGGGGCAAATAATATATAAGTATATATACATAAAGTGTCTTGCAAAAGAGACCATAGCAGTCAATGCTAGTTAGTGCAAACAAGTATCTCACTGTCATTGTTAAACAAAGCAAAAATACTCAGAAACTACCAACACTAACAACCTAATAGTGCAGTGTCAAAAAATCAGTGCGAAAAAAGAAGAAACTAGGAAGCGTGTCACCGCAAGGCGCACATGAGCACTCTTCCTGGAAGGTCTTTAGAGGTCAAAGTCAATACAGCAATAGTTCCTTAGAGGTCAAAGTCAATACAGCAATGGTTCCGTAAGTCTAAGTTAGGAAGGGAGACCTTTTCAAGCGTCCGTTATGTGTCTCGTTGTACAGCTTAAGGGCAGCCGGTACAAAAGATTTTCCTAATCTCTCACATCTCCGTACTGGGTAGGTAAAGCGGTCGTTTCCTCTCTTACTCCAGTAACTGGTGATCTCTAGATGGAAGTTCATTCATAGTCAACAATTCTACTGTGTTGGATTTTGAAAAGGTATTATCTACAGGTATTTACAAAGAAAAGTAAATGTAAAAAGAAAAGCCTTTAACAATGGTAACAATGGTTCCCTCATTTAGGACCACAGGATACACACTCAAAGCAAATTGTCCATGATATTTCAAGGACGAATCTAAAGTTTTCAATTGTTATTTATTTTCGACTGATTCTCATTCACACACAGGAGGGCATGTCCGCAGTCATGCAGGCACACACACTTAACCCACAACTTTATAAAGTGGCCATGCTTAAGATAGCTAGAATGTCTCTATTTTACCTTGGTGAGTTCGCCCATGTGGTTGAGAGCTCCCAGAGCATACAGCTGTTCCAGAGCCAACACCAGGGTCTCATGAGGGGGCGGGTCCATAAAGTCAAAATGAATCAGGTCATTGATGCCTACAAGAAAAACGTGAATCGTCTGATAAGATGATAGCGAAACAAACAGTGACCTACATGCTTATTGTTATGATTGTTGGGAATTTTAAGAGTAATTTGAGATCACATTACTCAGAATGTTCAAGCCTACTTCTTAATGGGATCTGTTGGAGGAAATGTAATAATACAATGGCTGACCACTTCCACGTATTCTGGGACTGCCCAATAATCCTAACATACTGGCAAGAGATCATATCCGATATCAACACAATAATGGGATTTGAGACAGAATGTAACTTCACCAACATTTACTTGTGTAATATACCAACCGATCTCAGCACAGCAGACAAATAACTCCTCAAAATATTATTGGTAGCCGGTAAGAAGGCAATAACCAGAAAATGGTTAAACAAAGAACCACCAACAAGGGAAGAGTGGACAGCCATTGTACGAAGCATTTATGAAATGGAAAAACTTACTTTTTCTGTAAGGCTGTGCTTGGAGAAGTTTTATAAATACTGGCTAAAATGGATACTTTACATGAAAATGGATATTCTGGATATTCTGTGAGACAATCTGTGTACTTGAGTGTGTTATATTTCTACCCATGTCATGTTTTTAGTTTATTTCCTTGTACATCGCATATCTACCCAACTTTCTTTTTTGTTTTATTTTACTATCTATTCCACCGTTGGATCTGGAGACCTGTCCAGCATGTTGCTGGGACGGGGAATGTGACATTGGAAAGTCTGTTAACAGGCACACCAGATCTGTTGTCTCTGGAGGATCAGAATGAGGACTTTGTAACGGACTGAAGTGGTGAAGGATTAAGACCTCTCACCCGGGGACTGTAGGAACCGTAACATAATGAGTGTTTAAAGAATCTCGCATTGTAATTTTTCATTTTCTGTATCTCTGCTGCCCAAGTTGACCTGTTTACTATATACAAAAATAAAAAAAGTTAACAAAGTTAAAAAAAAGCCTACTTCTTAAGCAAAAAATCAATTTGTTGATTTTTAGCTTATTGTTATGATTGTCGTGAATTTTAAGAGTAATGTGAGATCACATTACTCATGCTCAAGCATACTTCTTAAAGGAATAGTTCACCCCCAAAATGAGCTTTTTTCTAATGATTAGTCAAGCCATGGAGGCTTGAGTTCAATAATATTTTTTTGTATTTGTCGCATTCCTAAGACAAAAAATGGGATTATAGTAAATTTACCCCCATTGATTCTGGATGGGGACGCAAATGCAAGTTCCTGGGTGGGGACACACACTTAACCCACAACTTTATAAAGTGCCCATGCTTAAGATAGCTAGAATGTCTCTATGTCTCTAGAATGTCTCTATTTTTCAGTCAGAATCAATGGGGGTAAAATGTACTTGACCCTTGACCCTAAATTTACCCCCATTGATTCTGACCCAAATGCATTTGGGTCCCCATCCAGGGCCATGCATTTGGGTCCCCATCCAGAATCAATGGGGGTAAATTTACTATAATCCCATTTTTGTCTTAGGAATGCGACAAATACAAAAAAATATTATTGAACTCAAGTCTCCATGGCGTGACTAATCAATAGGAAAAAAAATCATTTTGGGCGTGAACTACTCCTTAAAGCTTAAGTTTAATCAAATGTATGTGGGGGGGAAAGGGTCTAGTGTTAATATATAAAATGTGAATAATGTCTTCCCTCACCCAGACTTTTGAGCAGGAGGACTACGTTTCCCAGGTTGGTCCTCTGGATCTCAGGCACAGTGGTCTCCTCCATCTCATGCTTGAAGGCCCAGGCCGTGTACAGCCTGAAACACTTCCCAGCAGCCACTCTGCCAGCGCGGCCCGCCCTCTGGTTGGCCGACGCCTGAGGGCATACAAAAACACTCAGGAATGTTATATTTCAAACTAAGGCAGAACGTTCAAAAATATACACGAAAAGGCTTAATACAGATACATTGTGCGATAGAGGTGAGCGGAGCAGAGCTAACTTCAGATATGATGTAAAATGTATTGTGTTCAGACAGTGTGAGGAGAAAAGGTTTGGGTGGGGTGCCCGGTGGCGTCGCCGGTTCGATTCCCGATCCGGACAACCTTTGCCGCGTGTCACATCTCTCCCCTCATTTCCTGTCAGTCTACTGTCCTAACAATAAAGGCATAAAAGCCCAAAAAAACTAATCTTCAAAGAAAAGGTTTAGCTAAAGGATTGGTGCCCTCCAAGGCCAGGTAAGCCAATGAGATTGTAGAAATGTGGTGCCGCAACAGGTTCAGAAGTAACCAACATTAAAAGTGAATTACCCGTGAGCACGGTGTGACAATCAGTGACTCCATGCCAGTGCGGGCGTTGTAACTCTTCTGTTTGCAGAAGCCTGGGTCAATGACGTAGATGATACCGTCTATGGTCAGAGAGGTCTCCGCTATGTTGGTAGCCACAACCACCTTGGAATGACAGGGAGAGAGAGCACACAGTGCCATAAGATAAAGCTAGCAAGCATTGCATAAGTAAGTTGAAAAAATACAACAATGTGATCAATAGCTTGATTAGTGATAATGCAACAACTTCCATCTACTACAGCCAATGTTTGTCTCTACATCTACATAAAACTCATTGTATCACAGCACTCCCTAGTGGCAAGAATTAGAACAGATATGTCCAGGTGCTTTATCTATGCAACTTTGTAAACACTTTGTAGACACAGTATGTTGATGTTGATTATCAAAAACATTGTTTCTCAAGCTTTGGTGCATCAAGTAATTATTCCAGGAAGGGATGGGGAGGATAAAGTGAAGAAGAGAGAAGCCATTAGTGTTTTCGAATCCAACCTTGCTAAATAATAACGTGAGGGTAACATACTGCAAGCCTGCTTCACTACAAATTCAAACTAAATTGTGATAGGAAACAAATTCAAATGTGTCAGTGTCACTGGTAAATATATTCCTGGGCAACACAATACTAACCACTTACAGACCATTTCACATGATTTAACTTTTTATACGTGTGGGAACGCAGTCTATACTGTACAATCCTGTGTGTTAATTTAACACTGACAAATGGAACCAACTGGATCGATGAGGTTCCATTTGGTTCCATTTGCTCACTCTTGAGTTACAGACTCGTAAGCGTCCATGCTGAGAACGAGTGAGCTAGCCCAACGTTGGGTCTGGGGACCACCAGGTGGGTCAGTACAGTGCAGATTGGGGTCTCAAACAAATGTGGTCCGTGGCCTAACGAATAACTCTAAATTACAAAGTTTGAGAATAACCGAGCCAGACTACTGCATAATGCATATGACAAAGCCATATTATCTGTGTCTGACCTTACGAGCTCCAGGCGGAGTAGGGTTGAAGATCTTGGCCTGCATGTCAGAGGGCAGGTTGGCGTAGATGGGCAGCACCAGCAGCTCAGAGATCTTGGAACCCAGTCGTCTGCATCTCTCCTGAAGCAGCTCACAGCAAGCCTCGATCTCCTCCTGCAGAATACACGGATGAAAGCAAAATACAATCTCACGACTGAAAATGTTTGAATGAAAATGTGCTTTTGTATGATGTTTTGGTCATGGTCATATTGTTCCCGCTGTTCTACATAGTGATACCAGGTGAAGAAATCACAGATTCAGGCTTTATTAAACCTTTGTTTTTAAATGAAATATCCAAGACTATTAAGATTTTATTGAAGATGCATCTGAACATATGTTAGTTTGACCACTCCAAAATGCTATAATCTTAAAATAATAACCGAAAATAGTCTATCTACAAGCTCTCAATGTGTCACAGACGTATTGAGAGCTGGTACATAAGCTACTTCTTGTACATAGTCTATTTCACTGCGCAACACACAAAAACAAGGTTGTGAGAATACCTGTCCAGTAAGGAAGACCAAGATATCTCCTAAAGGCTGGGTGACGTGGATCTGTAGCACAGACACCACACATGCCTCTAGGTAGTCTGCTTCTGGAGCCTAAACAACAAAATAGAGGAAAATAAATAAGCACCAACCAATACATTTCACATGAGGGGGATTCTGAATTCAGTTTTTTTTGTTTGTTCGTTTAGTTTTTGTTGTTATTCATTCATTTCAACTTTTGTGCCATGGAAACAAATACATCTTCATTATAAAGAAATAACTACTTTTAAATATATCATACTATCTTTTAATGAACACAATTTCAATCATAGATTTATGAAACAACAGTTGAACATTTGAGATATCTTGTTTGGGACAAAAGTGAAAATTGGAAGCGTGTACAAACTGACATAGCCATCCTTCGGGCCAGCTAATAGCACACGTAAACATACGAATATGCTTCCTTCCACCCCCCCACTATGTAAAGCTCTTTGAGCTACATGCTATACAAATAAAGTGTACAAGCCACACAGGCTTTTCCAAAGTGCATTTCAGTTACACAACACTAGTGTTGTATAAGTGCATTCAGTGTCACACTGACTTACATTTTTCTAACAGTGGATATCTCCTCTCACTCCATGACACTTAATACCTCCAACAATCTAAACATTCTGACTGCATCAAGAAAGACTCCCTAACAGCAAACCTCAGCATTGCCTGGTGCTAAAAATAAACATATTGCGCAGTAGTTTAGCCCAAACTATCATACTTTTAAAATTCTGCCACGAAGCAGCCAGGCCTGTGTGTTCTGCGAATATGTGCCACTACTCGATACAATTGATTGTTTTGTCTCTTATTACATAGATTACTGTACGTTAATAATACAGGCTACAATATGTAACAATGATAATATTACGTTTACTCCACCTCAGGGCTTTACTAATCTCAGTCCTTCTATGTAACCAGAGACATGTAAAGATCCTGCTGTAACTTAACCATACCAACCACTTAAAAAAGGCCTAACGATCTGAAAGGCCCATATATAGGATACATGACGTTTATCTGATACTCAAACCTTACCCTACTGAACTATATAGATATATGGCTATAACACTTTAATGGTAACTGTTATATAATCGCAATATTACACACTTCAGCCCTGCCTACGGAACTCTGCTATCGCCTTGTTCCTGCAGCAACGCGGTCGTGCCAATAACCATGGTAATGCACACCCTCTTGTGTAATATTGCTTAATTCAATGTTCTGATGATATTATGCACAATGAAGTACTCCTTTTATGCTCTTTGCAGTGTGCATGTAATGTTGTGGTGTGTGTTTTCTTTTGTAGTGATTGGAGCTAGGCAAAGGGTTAGCAACTTGGCTACAAGCTCTGCGCTCCTCTCAAAAAAAGGAAACAAAAAAAGGAAACACGGTCTGAAGTGACTGCAGTCACTTCAGACCGAGGTTATGATTAGTTAGTGGTCTGGAAGCAGCACAGTTGGGTTAACATTAGCACAAAGAAGATTCAGTGCTCTCTGCAATCAACTTGCTGTTACTGCATTAACAGTAACATGCTGGCCTCTGTGGGGATACTGTGTCACCAGGAACACTGCAAAGATTACATTGAGCTGCTTCGGTTGGAACTACAGAATTATACTGTACACCTAGCAATGCTGGCTTCTAACCTTAGTGTAGTAGATGTCAACCGGGAACCTCCTGCCTGGTATCCTGAAGACGGGGGCGTCATCGAAGAAGCAGGAGAAGCGCTCCGTGTCCAGAGTGGCGCTGGCAACCAACACCTTTAGGTCTGGTCTGAACCGGGCTATGTCCTTGATCAGCCCAAACAGGATGTCTGTATGCAGGGTCCGCTCATGGGCTTCGTCTATGATGACCACACTGTAATTAAGATGATTAAGAGACTGTAACACCAACCATGTAACAATACACAGTTACGCACAAACTATGAACTCATGTGGATGCCTGTGTTTTGCGCATCTACGCAAGTAGTCTTCTATGCTACCGAGTTGTCTCTATATGCGCAAAGGTCCCTACCGAAATTCACTCATCATAACGTGCCCCAAAACATTTACAAATGGCATCTCAATGCGATGAATTACCTGTAGCTGGCCAGGTCAGGCTCAGTAAGGAACTCTCTTAGCAGCATGCCATCTGTCATGTACTTCAAAACTGTTCTCTCTGAGGTACAGTCCTCAAAACGAATACTGTATCCCACCTAGAAGAGGGCATGCAAACAAAATAGAAGATTGATGAATCAGAAATGTATTAATGTGCATTTTACACAGCCTCCAGTCCAGACACAATACAGAGGCAATTCCAGAACAAAAATGCATTGAAATGTCCTACTACTTAAACCAGAACACCAAGAGAGAAAAGTAGAGGGGTGTGCCAAACTCACATCACTGCCCAGCTTGACGCCCACTTCCTCTGCCACTCTGGCTGCCACAGACATCGCCGCCACTCTGCGAGGCTGTGTACATCCGATCTTCATGCCTCCACGGGTGTAGCCCTGAAAGAGAACGGTGGTAATTAGGGGTGTTTGGGGGGGGGGAAAACAATGTACAAATCGCAATTCTTATTAACAATTCAAAATATCTAAAAATCAAGGTCAAATAATCGCAGTAAACATTATCATGTCTTCAGCCATATTCAAGGGCTTTAAGGTCACTTTCAGGTGAGCACAGCACAGCACAGCTGAGGCTGTGTGTCACTGTTCAGCTGACGCTCTTTGGCGCTGGTATGATTCTTATGCTATATGACTGCTGTGAATTAAATTATCTAAAACTGATTGCGAATCATTTTAAAATAATAATCGATTCATTTTGAATCGACAGACCACATTTCTGCTGACCATGTAGTTTCTTCTCTCTTTTTACAGACAACAGCAAGCAGCCTTTCACTTACATCTTCTATGAGGTACTGTGGGACCTGTGTGGTCTTTCCGGAGCCCGTCTCCCCCTCGATGATCAGGATCTGGTGTTCACTAATGGCGGCCAGCAGGTCCTCCCTGTAGGGGAAGACGGGGAGGCTGCGTCGCACCTCCTGAAGGGACTGCTTCTTTCGCTGTGCCTCGGATATGGACGGGGCCTCCAACTCCTGAACACACACACGCGCACACGCACACACACACACACACACACACACACACAGTGAGAACACCACTTTAACCTGGTGTCAGTTCACATACAAAAATACACAGCCATAAAGAATGTATGTGCAATCGACAAAGGAATTGATATTTTTAAGTGAATTACAACCAGCCATGATCACTACACACTGCAAGTTCAGCTCTATTCAATAATCAATTTCTAAATGTAGTTAACATTTTCCACATCCAGTGGATTAATTATTTCACTAGCCAATGCCATACTGAAATGATTTCAAAGCAGTCAAAACTATTCTTAGAACAGAACAGTCTGATTTAATACAGGTTGTACCCATCATTGACAACCCCACCTTCTCGTCCAGGGTACCCTTCAGGGTGATGGCGCTGCTGACAAAGTTGATCATCTCATCCTCCTCCAGGATCAACTGGTACTTGTCTCGCTCCTCCTGCATGCCTCGCTCCCGCTCCTTCTTGGCCCCGAAGCTCAAGGAGGCCGTCTTCAGCCTCTCCTCCTCCCAGCGACCTTGCTCTCCTCCCAGCTCCATGGGCGTGTCATCAAACTCCATGTCCCTCTGTGGCACCTCCTGGAGGAGGATGGATGAGAGGGAGAAAAATAAAAACAAATGTGTACGGAAGGAGAGGAGAACGGGAAGTACAAAAGAAATCCTCAATGAATAAACCAAACCAAAACTAACAATCGTATTACAACTTCACTTGTTCCATCTCTCATTCTTACCTTGCTCCTCTTCTCTTCTGGCATGTAGTATCTGTTCTTTCTCTCCTCTTTCTCATGGGCTCCGGCCTTCTTGTAGTCTTTGGCCAGGTCGCGGAGGGTGCGCTTGTATTCCAGTTCTTTCTTTTCCCTTTCTGTCAGCTCCTCAGTAGAAAACAGGTACTCGTCGTCTTTGATCTCGGCCTCAAGGTCCTCCAGCTTCTCTGACTCTCTCTTCTGCAGGTACTCCCAGCGTGATCGCTTCCTCAGCTCTGGCAACTAGGAAGGAATGGAAGGGATGGGAGAACTCAGGGGACTGTGTCATTATGTTGGTACCCTGTGAATGATTCCATGAGTCTTTCAAAAAACATCCTGCTGCATATGCAGAGAGAATAAATGGATGAAAATATAATTTGAGCTGGGGACATTTAGGGGAATGCTATGGCTACATACCATCTTTGGAGTATACGTTCTAGTTTTTCCCTGATAGGCGAATTAATAAGGGTTCATACTCTTTATAATTCATACTCTATTATAATTGATTGATTAATGAGCCTACTTTCATGGTCAACATGAATTTATTTTTCTTTATTTTTCCAAGACTTGAAAAATGCATTAAAAGATCCAGGTTTTCCAACATGCATTAATGTTATGCTCCAAATATGGTGAATCGTCGTAGAATACATCACGTGTGGTGTCAGCTTCCTATAAATCTGTTTGTGTTAATAATAATAGTAACGATACAGATATATACTATATTCTTTTTTGCGTGAGGGACATCTTTCCAGTTGAAAATAGGTTTGTGTTCATCACGATGGTGCCAGTCAAAGCACTCACCATTTTCCTTTGATCTTCTTCAGCCATTTGCAGTCTCTTCTGAGCCTCTTCATAAGCCTGGAGTAAAACAAAATGGAAGGCATTACACCATATACTGTATAATCGTGGCTGGGTCAACTCTGATTAATTCAAAAAGCAAGTCATCATTAACTTGTCCACACCTTCTTGTCAGTCCTCTCCGCTATGTTCCGTGTCTTGTCTTTGTCTTTCAGTTTCACTCGCTCAGCGAAAGCGTCCCTCTCCTCTATGTCGTGTTGTCGCTCTCTCTCCTCCTTCTCCCACTCCTCCTCTTCTTCCACTTCTTTCTTGTTGGGCTCCTTCTCGTCTCTACGTGTAACAATAACAGTGTAGACAGGTCAGCAAAATATATTCAAGCATCAGTATTAAACACTACAAGGTACTAATAGCATACTACTCTGTTGTAGCAACAACATAATTGTAAAACTAGAGCATATATCTCAACTAAAAGTCAGTAAATAAGAGCGTATCTCTCAACTTCAGTCAGTAATATGAAGTATAGAGGCAAACAAGAACACAGCAGACAAGCACTGGGCATACCTTTTTGCAGGTTCATCTTCACTTGATGATGACTCACTCTTCTTTTTCTGTCTGATGTGCTTCCTCTTGTTTCCTTTGTCCTTGCTTTTCTTTTTCCCTTTCTCCTTCTCTCTCACTGCCTCTCCATCACTCTCGCTGTCTTCTAGTAAGGTGTACGTCTGATTCTTCCTGTCCATCTCTATGGCATGCCGTTCTATCGCTCTGGCCGGCTTCTCAACAACCTGCTTGCGTGGAATCTAGGATGCATCATGTAAGACAGGCAGAGATTAATCACTTGATGTTGTAAGACCACACTGGATGCAGCCTGACTTGAGTTGACTTTAATGGTCTCCTGAGCCACTGCGCACAGTTCTCAAAGAGATATTACAAATCACAGACTATAGCAAAGTAGATAGATACCTTTATTATCCCAAGGGAGATAATAAAGTGAAGGAAGGAGTGTACAAATGGTCTACATATTACAACATTGACTTGAAGTTCTTTTGCAAAGTCTGACATACTGTATATATAGGTGTGTCCAATATATTGGCCATTATTTTTTATTTTTAAATGTATGTATTACAACATTGTATGCAGTCGATGTGTCCTGATATTTATCCACTACACTTTCAACCTGGCGCCCCTATTTTGGGCATGTCATTAAGCAATTCATTTCCAGAAATAGACAATCGTCAAGCTCAGAAGAACGCGCCTGAGCTTGTATATTGGCTGCTTTATATATTACTAGACCTTACCCGTTTGAAGATATGTGCTCCAATATATGTGGCTTGGTATTTTTTCAGTGGTTGTTAATTTGATCCCATGGCCTGGAGGAACGGACTGTAGCCCTGACAACAGGCTGAAGTTGAGTTGAACAGAAGTGGTATAAAAACGCGAATAAATAGCGTGAATTTGGGAAAAATGGAAATCGGGCTCCGTCATCGTCTGTATAATGATAATGGCCAATGCCATGTGAAAATGTGTGAAATTGGGATCAGTTGCTGAAGAGAGAAAGGTGGAAATGCATATTCTGACTGACTGACCTACTGACTGACCTACTGACTGACCTACTGACTGACCTCCCTAATTATAGAATGGATATACACAGCTTAAAGCGGCAGTTATGTATTTGGGGTCTGGCATCGGTTGGCATCGGTTGGGCGGTCTCTAGCATTGATTGGAGCACAGTATACACAAATGAACAACACAAAAACTGTTACCTTTCCATAGAGCTCTTGTGCGAAGTCAATCACTCTCTGGTCAATGTCGATTGTGCCAGTTTTCTTAAGGCGATCAACGAAGTCTTGAGAGTCCCAGGCTTTCCGAGCAGTGCCAATCATGAACTGGGCAACATACCTGTCACTCAAGCCCAAGATGTCATGAAGACGGTCGTTCACCCACTGCTCTAGATCAGCCATGTTGTCTGTCAAAACAGATGATGTAATGTTTGTCAACTATGGATGTTTCATGTTTTCCAGTCAAATTGCAAAACAAATGCAACACACAATGCTGCTAACATTAATTTCTTGACTTTTCCTAGTATTACTTCTGACTTCAAGAAAGCAATTGACATTTATAAGTTAAAAAAGCTGCAATCCATTATCCTTATCTTACTACTAGAGAATAAAACTATATAAACCATCCTTGAAGCCTTTCAAGAACCCCTGGAGTGGGGTTCCCCACTGTCCCCAGACCCCACTTTGAGAACCACAGAGCTAAGCTAAAGCTAGCAAAGTGCCAGGTTGTGTCTTTAACTCTTTTCATATCCTATTCCTTTGTGACAAAAACATAAAAATATATAACAGTTTGTTTCAGGGCAAGAGAAAAGACTAAAAGAACCAGAGTCAGATCAAACGAGCCTTACCTCCTCCTGTTCAGTGCGATGTAAACACAGTGCCTAACGTGAGTCAAACGTACATGTTACTTACTAGTTACTACCCTGAGTTATTATAATAACGTTCACAATTTAACAGAACCAACACTTCACAAGACGGTCACACATCTCCCTTGTGATGCGTAACCATTTTGTATAAAACGAACGATGCAGTAAAAGCAGCTATATTTGCTGAAAACAAACGATCAAAACAACATGGGTTTGTTATTTCCGAATATTTCTTCTCAGGCAACCTGGACGGAAACGGAATTACGTCATTTGTGTTGAAGAAGATACCGCAGACTTGTGCGACTGTGCTACTACTGCCCCCATGCGGCCCCCGGGTGTCAAGTCAACGATGTCACTCAGAGCGCTCTGGTTTTGCGGACGCTCAACCTATCTATGCCTGCGCTCAAGTAACGCACGTTACGCACCCCAAGTAGCGGTGCTTTGTTGCCTGAATTTGATCACACCAGAACATGGTTCACTGATTGAGGCTGTTCTCTGACTGTTCATGCTACAAAAACGTAACAATTTGGGTTTGACACTATATGCCTACTGGACGATTTAAGTTGTAGATTTTTCATTGATTGATTGATTGATTGATTGAATGAATGAATATTTTTGACTTTTATTATTAGACAACACTTTTGTACAGCACATGCAGTCTAAAAGGAACACATATAATAATGTATAACCTCCTTTATCGGTGTTAAATTCATCAACAATAGCCTAATTCTGGGGCTTTAAGTTTCAATAGGAATAATTAGCCTGGACAAATTAAAAAACACTGTGGCTCAAGAATGAAGCTACATTGGTCGCCTGATCATTCATATGAAAAACAAAGCAAGCAGACATGTCACATGAGACATCTAAAGGTGGACAAAAGGTGTGCACCACAACTTCCTGATTATTATGCATACAATCGGGCTTCTCGAATGTACACTGCACACAGACGCCCCTTTTAGGAAGATGCCCTGAAACTTATAAAACTGATGATAAGGAAGACGGAAGTGTGCATTGTTCTGCAGATTAGACAGTGGCTGCACGTGGTAGGCAGACAGACAAGTCGATATTTGTTTGTTTCAAGAAGGCAAAGTATTTAGCCCTCATCACACTTTGTGAAGTCCTCAGCTGAGATGGGGACGTTGTCAGGCATTCAGAGACGCTTGTTTCTGCTGCTGCTGCTGCTGATGGGTGGAATGTACGTGACCAGAGGATATAAACCTGTCATCATTGTGCATGGCCTTTTTGATGGACCAAAACAATTAAGACATTTGGCTGAATTCATATCCAAGGTAGGCTATTAAAATAGCTAGACTAACTAGATTATTATTATTACATCTGTGTGCTTAAGTAATGTAGACATTACTGAGATTAGGTCCTTGTTTGATTTGCAAAACAGTAATTGACGTTTTTAACCTTATAACACTCAACTTAATCAAGAGTTGTAAGTGAATTGTTTTTGAGTGGAGCTCCTGAGGAGCTTAAGCTCCAACATCTGTCGTTGTCCAGACCCCCATGAAAGTCCATGCCCCAAAAAAACGTCCAGGCTCTGAAGCGTGACCTATACATCTAGCCTATAGATCTGGCCTACATCTAGCCTATAGATCTGGCCTACATCTAGCCTATAGATCTGGCCTACATCTGGAAATGCTCAAAGTTTGTCCGGGCTCTGAAACGTGGCCTACATCTGGATCTGGCCTACATATCTGGCCTACATCTTTGCACAAAGTGCTCAAAGTTTGTTGTACGTCTACGGCCACATTGGACAAGCTTCGCAGCCTTGCAGGACACTTAATGACAATTAACTCATAAATAGCACCACTCTCTTCACACTAGGTGTGATTTTTTAATAATAAGAGAAACAACCCAACATTATTGAACGGAAAACATTAGACTATAGGCAACAGTCAGAGTCTCTCCACACCAGATTGAGATACTAATTTTGGTTCCTCTTAAGTTATAGCTTTCTATTCCTTAGTAATAATAAGGAATAGAAAGCTATACCAAAATAGTTAGTAGGCCTATACAAAGTTAGTTGTGCAATCATAAGGCCAAACCGTACCAATGCAACTATAGTCGCAACTCCACAAAACAAATTTAAGGCATGTCACACCAATGCAACTCTTTGCAACTGCCATTGGAGATAATGGTTTTGAGTAGTTGAAAGTAGTTGCATGTTGCAAGGACTTGCATTTGTGTGGACTGGCCTTAGGTAAGTTAACTTTTCCAAATTTGTATTAATGTTTAATGTTACAATGCTTGTTTTGATTATACCTCTTTTCCTGAAGGTTCATCCTGGCACCAACGTGTCAGTGATAGATCTGTATGACAATCTGGGCAGCCTTCGACCAATGTGGAAACAAGTTCAAGGATTCAAGAAGGCTATCTACCCCATCATGCAAGATGCAGCCAACGGCGTCCATTTTCTTTGCTTCTCACAAGGTCTTTATTAATCTCTCATTCACAAAAAGACCCACATTCATGCATGTGCACAGGCATACATCCTCACCACCAGACGCAGATGCATGCACATGCACGCACACACACTTTATTATTATAACATTTAGACAGGCCTTGTTGAATGGGCAGAGAGGCTGTCTGGGTATCAGAAGGTCCCTGGTTCGCATCCCGATCCTGGTCTATGTGCCGGAGTGTCCCTGACGCTCACCAATCTTAAAGATAACTTTCACCTACATATGTGCAAATTAATCTTACTTCCCCACCCTCAAAATACTCTATAAGTGCTGCTGAAGTTGCATATCATTGTGCCAGTGAGTGAGTACAAAGCCTGTGAATTGAAAAGCTTTTAGGGAGGAATATACAATAGGGGCACACTCTCTAGAAGAGTTTGTGTGTTTTTTCTGAAATATATTATTGGGCATTGATGTGAGTTTTTTGATGTGTGTATGAAATGTGCAATGCAAATAAACTTAATCTAATAATCTTTGTCTCTTTCTCCTTATTAGGAGGTTTGGTATGTCGAGCGCTACTCTCTACCATTTCAGACCACAATGTCCACACTTTCATCTCCCTTTCTTCGCCACAGGCTGGCCAATACGGAGGTGACTAATACTAAATGCAAAGATATGTTGTATTAGGCTTTCCAGCAACCATGTTTAATAGACATGCAAACAATGTTATCATTTCCATAATCACCCATACACATACACAAAATCGTTTGCTATAAAAATAGACAATTTACATTGGTTGTAGATCTGTGAGGTCAGGCTGTAGATCTGCTATTTTTGCTGTATATTCACCACAGAATAGGGAAGCTATAGGTTTCATTTGGTTAACAAGGAAACAGTCTGACACACTGGCACTGAGTTACAATAAACTAAATTATATTATTTTGATCAAAGTACGTTATTAACTTTGACTGATCCCTGCTTTCGCTAGAGAACTGTGTCTTTACTACTTCTCCCAAGAGCTCATGTATAAACTGCTATCTAAACTCCATTTACCTCCTCAACAACCCCTATTGATCAGGAATTCCTCAAAAGTTACAAAGATCAGTCAAAGTTCAATACAACTTACGCAACTCTTCAAAGTAGTGATAAGGGAATTAACAGATAATAAGTGTGTAATTGGTATGTAAGTGGTTCTCATTTTGCTGTTCCCTAAATGCTTTTCCTCTTATCACATATATGTACAGTAACTATCACTTCTCTCTCCACAGACACCAGTTACCTTAAATGGGTATTTCCTGGCCAAATGAAGAGAACAGTCTTTCATGCCTGCTATAATAGAATTGGACAGAAAGTGTCCATTTGTGACTACTGGAAAGGTGAGGACAGAGGAGGATGGGGTGCTACTGAGCTTGGATGCCCAATGAAGACCGCAATTTAAACCCTGGGATGTTTTTGACAAATTGAATTTGCGAAAAGTGTTGATGGTGAACTGATGTCCTCCCACAGACCCCCACCAGAGAGCTCGCTACATACAGAGCAGAACCTTCCTTGGTCTTCTAAATGGAGATGTACCCAACTTTCAAATGAAAGGTATGAGTATATTGACCCTTCAAAATGTACTCTGCCAAATCCTTAATTTAACTCCAAATTCACCTGTGAGGGTCCAGGTCCATTTGTGTGTGTGTGTGTGTGTGTGTGTGTGTGTGTGTGTGTGTACGTGCGTGCGTGCGTGCGTGCGTGCGTGCGTGCGTGCATGTGCACGCGCTCGTATACAGTAGTGTGTGTAAATATACTATATGTACGTATATATGTTTGTTTGTATGTAAACATAATGTTTTTCACCTCATCAGCCTGGAGGCAGAACTTTCTACGCATCAAGAAGCTTGTTCTGATTGGAGGACCAGATGATGGTGTCATCACACCGTGGCAGTCCAGGTGAAAACTTAAGTCAATCAACACACACACACACACACACACACACACACACACACACACACACACACACACACACACACACACACACACACACAGTTCTGCTGCATATTAGCAACCAATTACCATTCTGGACTCAATCAGAACACTTGACTACAGTTATGGATGAAATCAAATGTCTGTTTATCTACTAACTCATTGCTTTTTATTACACAGTCACTTTGGATTCTATGACAGCAATGAAAATATTGTTGAGATGAAGAAACAGGACGTGAGTATTAACCGTCCTAACATAAATAACACCTGCATATACCAAAGGTGACCTGATGTTAATTGGCACATACACAAGATACAATATACTAATATATATTGGTACTTATATTATCTAAAATGCTAGTATTTTGATTGGCTAATAGTAAAATATTGTTGATAAATGTGATAATATTCAATAGAGGACTGCTTTCTTTTTGTAAGCAACTGAATACATTTTCAAATGAATGATAATACATTTTGGAATGGAGCTTTCCAGGTGTTATTGCTAATTCATATACACTGTACACAGTCAAATCGTATTGTAAGTCTGAGAGTAATAAATAGACTATTACAGCAGGTCCTTTCTGAGTCAATTGTTCGCTGTTAGGATTTTACCAATTTTCAGAAAAAGTTAGCTTTAAGTTCTCATTCTCTCTTTTTGTTTCTCCTTGTCTCTTTGTCCTTTTAAAAGTGTTACACCAATGATACATTTGGACTGAAGACTCTGGATGCACGTGGAGACGTGTCAGTGTGTGTGTTCTCAGGAGTACAACACAACCGATGGCACTCAAATTTCACAGTTTTCAGCAAATGCATAGAGAAGTGGCTCATATGACATGGCACAGTTAAGCCTGATTTATATTTCATCATATGACATTGTTGCGCACAAAAATAGACGAACAACAAGCTCACAATGCATATGAAGTATATATTGTAGGCCTACACATCATACAAAGTAGCACACACTTGTGTTCAGAGATCAATTTTACCTTTGCGCAACTCACAATGCGTGACATTGTGTCAATGAAATGTAATATGTAAATCATTGCTTTCTTTTAATGCTATATTTTGTTTTTCCTGATGTCTGACTGTTATATGATGTGTTGCATAGTATTGTTGTATATTTGTCTGTAATTTAATGTTTCAATGACAATGAATTGAGTACAAAGGACCCAAATTAAACAAGACATAGTGCTTTCTTAGGTTTGTAGACCTTGTATCTGAACTGTACTGCCATGTGCTTTTCCTATATTGATTTTGATTAAATCTATCAAAATCAATCAATCAATCAATCTTATACATAGCACACGTAGCACACACTTGTGTTCAATGATACATTTGCACAAGCACTCTGATTCTTTTTTCAATGTGCCTCGTTTTGCATTCTCAAATCTCCTCCACTCATAATGGCTTACTGTAGGCCTATATTGTACCAGATATGACTTTTGACTTGTACACAAGTAGAATATCTTTAGTTGTTTTAGTCAAAAGAACAATTTGACATTCATTCTCTGGAGAACCTTAATGATAAATAATAATTAAGATTTAATAAAGTTTTTCCAATTCAACAGTTTTAAACATATTCCATGATTTTATTTTATTCATTCTATAGGCTATTGTCTGCAACAGAAGACATGCTATAATATTTGCTTCTCAATGGAACCATAAGGTGTCAAATTTAGTTCAGAATTATGCAGAAAATGTTGCCACAAACAACATTTCCAGATAGATAGCTCCATATATTTTCTCATCATATCAAACATGTTGCCTACTTTCGCACAGTGGGCTTCCCATGTATAGCCATCAAACTACTCTAATAGTCCATGGGCCATACGAGTTGTCGGTATCAAAAAGGTGGCAAAGGTTACCATGCATTTTTGAAAAGCTCTATATCTGTAGATTATATTTTGGTATGATAACCCTTTCTTAGACACAGCTAAATTGGTGTTATCGGCCGCTAGAGTTGGTGTCCCATTAACTTTACATTACAGGGAAAAAAAGCTAAAAATTAATCTGCTTTAAGTAGCATAAGAGGGGTCAAACTAGGGGGTTTTCATGATGCTGAATCCATTGCAAGCATCTGTTTTGCACGAAAAACATTCCTGGGGCTAAAACTGCCCCCACAAAAGTGTGAAAAGTGATGACTCATCACTTTTCATCACTAAACCATAGTCCTGTGGGACAGTTTTTAGCCCAAGTAATGTTTTTTGTGCAAAACAGATGCTTGCAATGGATTCAGCATCATGAAAACCCCCTAGTTTGACCCCTCATATGCTACTTAAAGCAGATTCATTTTTTGCTTTTTTCCCCTGTAATGTAAAGTTAATGGGACAACAAATCTAGCGGCTGATAACACCAATTTAGCTGTGTCTAAGAAAGGGTTATCATACCAAAATATAATCTACAGATATAGAGCTTTTATAAAATGCCTGGTAATCTTTGCCACCTTTTTGATACCGACAACTCGTATGGCCCATGGACTATAAGTCAATAGGACATTTTCTGTCAGATTGCCTTGCAAAACAAAATGACCTTTTCCATTGACCAATCCTCTGTTTAGAGTAGGAGTATAACTCCTTTTGTCCTTTTCACATGATCAATGCAGCCAGGCAATCAATTTAAACAAATCAATTGACCTTAATAAACACACTGATATGTGAGAAACTGTGGATGCAGTGTTGTAGTGGCTACAATAGCGGCAGGGAAATACATCTAAACAGACCATTTCAAAGAAATAACACTATAAATAAACTCTGACAAAATGGCTGTGCTAAGAGATGTGCTTAGACAGAAGAACAATCATTAGTTCATTAACGGGCCAGGGAGACATAAAAGTTTAGGGATTGCAGCTTTAACACTCTGGGATGGCCAGCAGTCAGAATAGTGTTTCTCAACCTTTTCAGGCCACAACCCCCAAAACAATCATATTTTAACAGGGGACCCCCCACCCTGAAGAGCACCAAGAGTTCAGGCATTACATTTTGTACCAGTAAGACTCCCTAATCGGTAGATAAGCGACCGTCAGGTCACAGTATACACAAAGAGGCCTGTAAGTGGCATTGGTTCTAAAAGCCATCGGTCTTGACAGCGCAGCAGTGAGCTGGATGCAATCTTACCTGGTGGGGAGGGAACAGGTGGTGGAGATTAACGGTACCCTGTCCCCCCCCCTCCCAGTAAGCTGTGGTGTTCCTCAAGGTAGCATACTGGGACCTCTGTTGTTCCTAATATACGTGAACGACATGGCATCTGCTTGCGACTGCAACCTGTTCCTGTTCGCGGATGACTCGGCTCTCCTAGTCTCGGGCAAGGACCACTTGCAGGTTGAAAAGACACTTAACTCTGAACTGAGTAAAATCTGCACATGGCTTAACGACAACAAATTATCAATTCACCTGGGAAAAACCGAGTCCATCCTCTTTGGATCAAATCATAACCTCAAAAAGGTAGATGACTTCACAATCAAAGTGGGTGACAAGGTCATAACACGAAAAAACGAAATCTCTTACTTAGGATGTATCCTTGAAGCTAATCTTTCCAGTGAAAAGATGACTTCTAAAGTAAAAAAAAAAAATCAACCAACGAACTCGTTTCCTACAGAGGATCGCCCCAATGGTCAACTTCAACACACTGAAGACCATAGCTGGTGCAATAATCCAGCCCCTCTTTGACTACGGAGTCCACGTATGGTATCGTGACGCCCCACAAGCCCTAAAAACTAAACTCCAAACAGCCCAAAATAAACTAATTAGGGTCCTGCTTAACCTTCCCTATCAGACTCACCTCACTACTCACCAGTTAAAAGTGGGGTGGCTCAGAGTAGATGACAGAGTACAGCAACTTGCAATGGGCCTGGTGTACAAGATACACTACACCACCATGATACCCAAGTACCTGTCAAAATTTATAAACGTTAAGGATGTCCATAATTACAACACCAGAGGCAGTGCCACAGATCACGTTCAACCCAGAGTCAACTCAAAGAAAGGGTCAAACTCGTTCTTCTGCTATACCACAAAAATGTGGAATGCCTTACCGAAGGCCATAAAGGAGTGTGGATCACTAGCATCCTTTAAAATTGCCCTGAAAAAACACTTACAGGCAGCAGCCGTTCGCAACTGGTAAAAACCTAGCCCAACCCTACCCTCCCCTGCCCCTTCCTTGTATATACTTACTGTTTGTTTAGACTTACTGTTTTCTTTTTTTTTCCTTTTCTTTATATCTACTGCATAGTACTGTGTTCTATTTGTCTGTCATTCAATGTTATATAAATGGTTTCCTGTTGAAATAAGCTTAGTCTTTTCATGGATCTCCTTTTAGTAGACCTTGTACCAGTGAACTGTACCGTCATGAATCTGTACATTTTCCTATGCAAACTTCTAATAAAGCCTTCAATCAATCAATCAATCAGTTCCACCCACAAGTTTGTACGACAAACGGTTGATGAGTAAAGCCAAATAAAGTTTCGGACAATCAGAGGAGGGGGCGGGGCAAAGTTAAACCAATTAATGTGAAGGACTCTTAATGAAGTTAATTGACACCACCCACAAGTGTGTTCGACAAACGGTTGATGAGTAAAGCCAAATAAAGTTTGGGCCAATCAGAGGAGGGGGCGGGGCAAAGTTAAACCAATGAAGGTGAAGGACTGTTGGAGCAGCAGGAGTCGGTGGTCCCCGGGAATTCCCTGTGAGCAGCCCAGTTGGGGTGTTAATTTGGTCATTTTTGCACTATTTGGCGGCGGTGGCAGGGGGTCCCTGGGGGTTCGTGGAGGTCCAGGGGTCCTGAAGGTTGTGGTTTGGCAGGCAAGGAGTGTGTGTGAGAACCTTGGGTGAGCTCTGAAGCGCCATGGACATGGCCATGGCCGTTTTGAGGTACTGCAGTTGGGGCCAGAAACATGAACGCGCATCTAGGCTTCTTTGTATTGACGCACGTTTATACCAGAAGTGCTCGTTCATGCCCCAGCGCGTCCATGAACACAAACTATGACACAAAACGCGTCACATAGGCCCCACTACGTCACGGTTTTACTACCCGGAAGTAGGGGTGAAAACGCCTCATGCGCTGGGTGAGGAACTCAATGCAAGTGGACGGGCGGGGATATCTGGTGTCCTCTCTATTCTTCTTATAACTCTATGGACGTGACAGACGGACTGACAGACGGACAGACAGCCGGTGGAGGTTTTGATAGTAAACTGCGACCTGACGGTCGCAATAACACGGTTGTGAAAATAGCAGATCTACATACTCAATGTGAGCATGTAGATCCAACTTGGTTTGTTCACTTTTGAGTGAGAAAACAATGTTGCACATGCATTTGGGTCCCCATCCGAAATCAATGGGGGTAAATTTACTCCAATTTTTGTCTTAGGAATGCAAAAAATACAAAAAGATTGAACTCAAGTCTCTATGGCATAAGTAATCAATAGAAAAAAGTCATTTTGGGAGTGAACTACTCCTTTAAGTTAATCATCTGGGCAGGGGCGTTGCACTTTCAATATTAAGCTGGGTGCTCGTTTTTGACCCCCCCGCCCCCCCCCCCCCACCGCTTCCCCCCCCCCCCCCCCCCCACCACCGCTCCCCCCGCTCCCCCCCCCCCCCCCCCCGCTCTCTCGGCCAGCCGCTTAGACAAAATGATAATAATGACCATTGCTATGTTTGGCCACTAGAGGGCACTGAAAACCCACAACGCTAATATGTTCCCCATTTTCAGCAGTTTTGTGACACTTTGGTATCATGCCAATAAAGCTCCTTTGAATTTAATTGAAAACCAATAAAACAGAGCAGCCTGAATTCAAAATGCAGACAGGCCTATACTTGAGTAACTGTAAATGTACAAAAGTTTTATTTAGTATCACTTTAGTTAGTATCACTACAATATAGAAATACTCTGTTACAAATATAAGTCCTGAATTAAAAATGCTGGCATGCTTACTTGAGTAAAAGTCCAAAAGTATTGGTATAACATAAAAAGCCTACAAAAAGGAAAAGCTAGGCTTTAGGCTACATCAATTATATTTAATTCAAAGGAGCTTTACTGGCATGATAAAATACTATAATGCCTCATTCACATAGGGAGCAGCAAAGCTAAAGTTTAGCTTGCTTGGTCAATGTTATCTCAATGGAAACCAGCTTTAAAGCTTCCAAAGCTTTGTTCTGTGTATCTCCTGTATCTTTAAAGCTGGTTTCCATTGAGATAACATTGACCAAGCAAGCAAAACTTTAGCTTTGCTGCTCCCTATGTGAATGAGGCATAACAACAGTTGAGAAGAGGTAGCCTACAAAAAGGAAAGGCATTATCATTATTGTCTTGGTGCAGACGCCTATGTATAGACCTACTGTATATTTGTGTATATATTTTTTGGCACTGTGTTGATAAGTAGTTCCTAATGTTTGGATGAATGGACCATTGTAAGTTCTTTGAGTTTGCAATATGCTTAGAAAAGTCACTTAAAATTGCAATCCATTATAGAAACGTTAAGCACTACTATTCTTTGTTGTGTTGTGGGGTTTTTTTCAAACTGTTCTCGACACTCGGCTGTACACAACAGTCCTTTTTATTTTTCTTACTGTCCTGTAACCTTAACTGGGTGACTTAATTTCCCCTTCCCCTTCTTTGTATATACTTACTGTTTGTTTAGACTTACTGTTTTCTCTTTTATTATATATTTTTTTCTCTCTCATTTTCTTTTCTTTACATATCTACTGCATAGTACTGTGTTCTATTCGTCTGTCATTCAATGTTATATGAGATACTTTAATGGTTTCCTGTTGAAATAAGCTTAGTCTTTTCAGGATCTCCTTTTAGTAGACCTTGTACCAGTGAACTGTACCGTCATGAAACTGTACATTTTCCTATGCAAACTTCTAATAAAGCCTTCAATCAATCAAATAGGCTTTAGGCTACATCAATTATATTTAATTCAAAGGAGCTTTACTGGCATGATAAAATACTATAAGAACAGTTCAGTTGAGATGTTTTTTTTTATTATTTTGGAGGTGGGGGTAGAATACTGTAGGCTACAGTAGAGCTACATAGCCTACATCACACAGAGTAGACATACAGCCAGGATGTGGAGGCGGGCTATGACGCTGGGTGACGCCCTGCTAACATTGAAAGGGACAAAGCCGACGTGTGATATCGGCCGAGTGCCAGGAATGCAGTTTGGCCAGTTTGGGTCGGCGAAAAATCAATGGGCTCTCATAACAGTACGCTCAAGCACTCACGCGCCCCCTATGTTCCCGCCGCTGCATCTGGGGACCCCCAAAAAATTAGGTGGGGTCCCGACCCACAGGTTGAGAAGCACTGAGTTAGAATACCAGCCCCCATAACAGGTAGCATTGATGACGTCAACAAGGTAGCACACAGCTCCCTTCCCTCCGGTGTTGCAACGCAGTCCAGTTCCCGGTGGCGTTTGTTGTAAGAAACTTTTTATAGATTGCCTTTTAATCGTAGTTTTGATTCAATGTTTGTCGCGAGATCGGCTTTTATTAGTTGACTGTGGTTAGAGTGGAGGCGGGTTGTTGTAGATAACGATAGGCTGCAGTGCTTGTGCTATCTCCTCGGCTGTGATATTCCTCAACTTTATCACGTTCGTTCAGTGAGTCGCCCGTACGGATTGAACCTGTAGTAGCAGCTGTAACTTTATTATAAGTCATAGAGTAGGTCATATGCTTTGCATGACAACTCACTGTCTATCATAATGTGCCACATTATGTCATGATCGAAGTAAATCGAAGGAGTGGAGCGATTGAGAAGTGAGCTGGCAGGTTTATTTCGGTCTTTAAAAACACCACGGCGCGGCATTCACAGCCTCATTCTGGATTCTGATGTTCAGCATTTGAATCGCTGCACTTCAGTTGCCTAAAATAGAACCAGATAGACATAGACGGCAGGTCATTTTCACAGGGACATTATAGGAGTTTATTCCATGTAGTCCGTGTTTTTATTCCGATTTTCCCATTTGAAAAAGTACAGTAGAATAAACGGGCTGTGTGCGATCGAACGAGGAGAACTAAAAACTGCTGCGAAAAGCCGCGGTGGACATTGGACGCAAGTTTAATAGTTTAGAAAAGCATTTTTTCTCCATCGACTCTACTTTCCCGTCTGACTGAGTTTTGCTGTCAGCGTGGCTGAAGGTCGACGTGTACGCCCCGTGGTTAACTAGTGTAAACACCCACCCAGCTCAGCTCAGCTGTAGCCTACTGCCTGCTACTAGAAGAGAGAGAGCAGTCTGACTCTGACCGGCCACAACATGGGACTGGAGTAGAGGCACAAGAGAGGCTGTACAGGGGGGTCAGATTGTGTCTAGCGGGATAAAAGAGAAGCCAACGTTTTGATCATCCAGTTAATACTTGGAAGATTTTGAAGCTCAAGCTTCATTAGCCTACTTAAACTGCCAGTGGCAATCCTGGCTACAACTAAGGCAGCCATGCTGTGAAAACTAATTCTACTTTAGGTTTCCACATCAAAGAATAATAAAAGCAGGATTAACATTCATTTCAGAACTTCCTGTGCGGACATCAAGGGTGGCAGTTGATCTCTCCATCAGCAATGTCCTCCAGAGGGAAAAAAGACGACTGTCGTGTATGTGGGGGACCTCTCCAGGGTAACCACAGACGATGGTTGTATGGAGGTCAGAACAAGAGGGGTGGTCAGACACAGACTCCTAATGAGTCCCCGAGAGATGGGAGGCTGTCCAGATCTTCTTCTCGGAGTACTAGCCCATGGGGTAAGTGTGAAACAATATGGTATTTATGTTCACTGATTGTTGAATAGAATGATGAATTATTATGCATGTTTGTTAGCCATACTCCTGTGATTTACATCTGAATGTTTCATACCTGAGTAATTAATACTGTCTTTACTCATTTGATTTTTGGTTGCCACTCGGCCACTCGCATATATTGTTTCCATGCCTGTTTTAGTGACTACTTTCTGACTTACTGTGCCCCTTGCAGGTAGTACACTGTCTCTGGGATCATCTGTGTCTCTGTCCCAGTCCTTACTATCATCGCCCTCCCCCTCAAAAGGAGTTGACGTGCTCGCTGTGCTGACGCACATCCTGGGACAGCCGGTACCGCGAGGCAGTGGGCTCGGGGAGTTCCTGTGCGGCAAATGTGTGTGCGTTCTAGAGCGGGTCTTCAAGTTTGACTCGGTCATAGCCCGTGTGAAGGCGCTCTCATCCGAGAGGCTCAAGAAGCTGACCGATGAGAGGGACAAGGTCAGACAATGGGTGCGCCACAATTACGGCCACAGACACCCACACGACTTCAAGACCAAGGGCAGCACAAGTGAGGAGGACGGAGAGGCCGAGAAGGAGGGATACAGGGAGATGCTCCGCGATAACATGGCTCTTTCAGAGTACGAGTGCTGGTCCGAGAAATGGGGCACGTGTCCATATTTCATAAGAACGGGTAAAAGGTGTAGAAAAGGTAAAGGTTGTGAGGGGTGCAACGCGTTGCGGGTGTCCGACTCGGATTATGAGTCTGTTTGTGGCGTTCCCCGCCGCATGCCTTTCCAGGCCTTTTCCCCATTGGCCCTGTCGCGGGACAAGTCCCAGAGCATGCCGCTCAATTGGTCCAGGCCGTCATCCGTCTGTTCCAGCCCTGTGTCTTTGGCAGGGTCCTGTCTCTCCTTACGTGTTCCGTCTCGCACAGAGTCCATCCAGTCCCTGGAGTCGCTGGACGGTGCCGACCCATTTGACTCGCCAGATTCGCTCAGTCTTGTTCTTAAAGAACTGAAAGGTATTGAGGGAAAGCCGATCAGCTCTCCATCGGGGTGTAGGATCCCCGTTCTGGGAAAGAAGGAAGGGAGGTACTCCGAAGTGTCAGGCGAGACATTGTCACCCGTAGTGAACATGGTTCTGAAGTTTCCGGGAGCAGAGAATGGAGAGAACGGACAGGATGAAGTGGATGAAGAGACTGGCGATGTTCTAACAGAGCTGAGAGATGAGTTCATACCACTACATAGAGAAGTGAGTGTTTTATTTGCTCAGTACTAGAAAAACATTATTGTCTGTATGTAGATCATATATGATGTTTTGATCAAGGGCAATAACATGAAATATTATCGTATATAGGACAATAATAATTGACAAGACAGTCATGCTAACAATACTGTGCAAGGAAGGACATGTAGGACATGGTGACACACTGTAACAGACCCACACAAAATAAACATGCAAAGAAATTGACCGCTTGCATTGGCTGACCGAGCGGTCCAGCAGTGATGATAGTTCCATGTAAATATTGACTCAGTAGGCTGCACTTTATTCGGAATATGAAAAGGCAGTTAAACATTCCATGTTTAGAAAAATTTGGTGAATAAACAATGAAAAATAAAAGCCATGCATTAATTTGAAGTCCTTGTCATTTCAGAACACTACAGGGAGAGTACACCATGCATTCAGGCAGTTGCGAAGTCAGCTGGATCAAGCCATGGCCCGCATCAGGACCCTGGAGGCTGAGCTGAAACATGGCAGCAGCAGAACAACTGCTGACATGGAGGTCACTGGGTCAGAGGACTGGGCCCCAGTAAGTATCTTCCGCTCTGATGCACTGCTATTGATCCTCTTTTCTCTTTTCAGGCATTTAGATGAGACACTTGTCCAGAGCAACTTAAACTATTATATGTGCAGCAATTAAATATAACCTTCAATTCCCAGATGAGCATTACAAGCAATCAATCGAGTAAAAGGGTTCAAGCCATAGCTCCCGGACAATAGCCCTAGAAATATCAGAAATATGCTACAAGCGAATGCAGTTTGCGGCCGTTAGGTCGCAGTTACTATCAAAACCTCCATCGGTCTGTCTGTCTGTCTGTCACACATCACATCTCGTCACACTTTTGCCCTACTCATATATCTGCCACCGTTGCCCCTATCCATGCCAAACTTTGCACACACACTCCTTGGCTGCCAAACCACAACCTCCACCCCCCATTCCTCACATGGCCCTCTTCTAGCACCACCATGAGGCCAATTCTTGCAAAACACATTTTTGCTCCTACAGATTTTGCCCTAAAAATCACACAAAGCAGTACACAGTATCTCTAAAGTCATGTAATCAACATGGATCTGTCCCATTTCCCATATTCCCTCCTGATTGGCTACCATTGCCTTCAAAAGTTTGTGTATGCGACCTGACGCCTGACGTTCGCTTGTATCCCGATTTAGAGAGTCTTACTGGTTAGGTAGTTGTGTAAGATCGGCCATTACAAATACATTTTATTTGTATAGCACAAATATATTCTCATCAAACTTTTAAAACTGCTGTAGGTACAATGTCACATTGTACCCCCCCCCCCCCCCCCCAACTGTTTGTAACTGCCATGGGAATTGGCTTCTAACCCTTTTCACAGGAGAAAAACAGGTTTACTCTGCAATGCATTGAAGAAGCACAGATCCACAGTGTACGCCTCCATTTAGTCACATGGCTAAATGGCTGCTTCCCTGAGCCGCTCTAAATATTGTGTTGACGGAGCACAAATATAGCATTATGCAAGAAATGGCGGGTGGATGCACCGATCTTTGTCACTCTGCTAGGGTGTGTCTGTGTTAATGCAGGACTGCAGGTCGTGATCACAGGCCAAGAACACACACAATATACCCAGGATCTTCTCTGGAATCCTCCCCAACCAGTGGAGTTTGCCCAGGGCTGCCACTGGGCTTTTCATGTACGGTGTACGATGTCATTAACAGGCCCTAAAGCTGTTATTTGGTATCTTGTGTCCTGAATGACCTGATCTCCAGGGCTGTCACGATTATGACATTTAACGTGATGATTAATTGTCACTCGATTTACGAGTTTTGTCATTGACAATTACATTTCTGATTGGCTTGTAGGCTTCGAAGTCGCACATGGCAGATATGACACATAACCTAATATACAAAGAAATGACTGACATGTTTGACAACTTAATACTTAAAAAAGAACATTGATAGTGGAAATAGCTAATCTACCAGCTCACAACACGTTGTGAGCTTGTAGATCGGCTATTTCCCTCTACTTTCATATATGAAAAATGTTCAACTTGGAAACGATTATGACAAAATGATTGCGATTGTGTCAAATGATTGCGATTATACGATTATGTAATAATTTTGACAGGCCTACTAATCATAAGAACACACAATATAGGATCTTCTCTGGAATCATCCCCAACTAGTGGAGTTTGCCCAGGGCTGCCTCTGGGCTTTTCATATACGGTGTACAATATCATTAACCGGCCCTAAAGCTGTTGTTTGGTATCTTGTGTCCTGAATGACCTTCTCTCTCGCTCTTGATTTATTAGTGATACACTGTACAGTGAAAACCACTGTCACTTTTAATGAGTGCAATGTCATTTTGTCATTTTGTTTTCTCTAGTTGCCCCAGGGGGATGGTAGCAGTGTGCTTCTCCTCCAGAGCCTAGGCCACTCCCTTCACAGCCGCGAGCGTTTGATCCAGGTGGGCAGGGGCGTCACAAGGGGGGGGAAAGTGGGACTGAGTTACTAGGGCCCAAGGTGAAGGGGCCTTAATTATTTTATACTTTAGCTATTGAAAAATAAGTTCACAGCACGGCACCGAGTGCCGCGCTTCGAGCTTGTAGATCTGCTATTTTTTTTAAGTTGTGAAAATGTGTGCAAATCTTTGGATATATGTATTTTTTTAAGCGAACATTTGTAACTCGAATTTAGCTTCTGGGGGGTCCCTGGATCTAAATATTTTGAGATGGAGGTCCGTGGCCAAATACATCATTTTGGGGGTCCTTGACATGAAAAGGTTTGAGCACCACTGACGTAGAAACATAGGTGTTTAAAAAAAACCTTAGAAGGTTTTGAAATATTCAAAGACTTGCACAAATTTTCACGATTTTTCAAAAATAGCAGATCTACAAGCTCCGAGTGCCGCGCTGCGAGCTTGTATATCTGCTATTTTTCAATAGTTAAAGCACAAAATAATGGGTAACAATGTGTTGTGAATCCTTGTACCCGGGGCCCAGAATTTGGTGCGACACCCCTGCAGGTGGGTGAAGCTATGAGGGTAGACAGGAGTCAGTCATGCACGCATGGTGCAGAGGGTACTCTGTTTCAGCTGGGCCCCGGGTTCAAAGCTCACTGGAATGTTGTTTGTCTTACTATTGGCTGTACAACCTTTTAAAGGGACAGTACCACCCAACACTTTAGTGTTTGTTTCACTCACAGCTGAGTTTAATATCTTGAAATATGAATCGTACGACCAAGTTCCTCCTTTCTTGAGCTAGAGGTGATTGAAGGAAATAATGCCATCTGAGATTATTTATATGATCACCTCATTGCATATAATCTTTACTTTAACCATTTGTTAGCTAGTGCTATATTGTTGCTGCTTGACTTGTATAGACAAGATAAAACAAAGTTTAAGTTTTTAAATAAAGAAATCTGTTAATAAAATTATAATAGCAATTAAAGGTACTGGTACTAGCTTTCTATTAGCAACCTGTTATTGCTGCCAGGGGGGAATAAAGGCTAATTTGTTATGAAAATAGGATCTGTCTCCAAATTGTCACTTTCCATACATTAGACAATAATTTCCCATTTTCCCCAGGAGTGCATAGGTTTGATCAGGAGGCTGTGTGTGGAGGAGGGAGCAGGGACCAAGCTGGCTGATAGGCTGACTGAGAAACTGACAGAAAACCTAAAGGAAACTCTCTCTGATAATAAGGTAAGAGTTATTGTTGCTGACAATTTAAGTTAAATCTAGTAAAGATTTCTTTCAGTTTAACAGCATTAAATGTGGCTAAATTATCTACCCAGGTTGTTGATGTTGATGTACAGGAGTTTTGATAGCAGTCAAATCTCTGTATATTCATTCCACTCATACTGATTGAGAAGAGTATCTGCAACAGAGCAGAAAGCCCACAAAACTCCAAGTTAGATGAAGGCTTTTGGGTGCACGGCTCAAAGTAGCATAAGACAAAGAAGTAGTCACCAGCTCACAAGGAATCTCCTTTTCCCATGATTTTATTTACCTCAGATGGACAGAAGCAACGATTCTGTCCATCTGAGGTAAATAAAATCATGTGAAAATGAGATTCCTTGTGTGCTGGCGACTACTTCTTTGTCTTGCACTCATACTGATTAACATGTATCTTGTTTAGCACACAGTATTATATACAGGGATTTGCATAATTTCAGGATATTCTTATAAATGTAATGCAATTATTATTGGGGGGACAGTGGCTTAATGGTTCTAACTGATTCATTACCTCTGCCTAGTGCTTATCTCTTACCTAGCACTTCGTCTTCACAATACACAGATATTCTAATGCTGCATTCACACTGGCAGCTGCAAAGATACAGGCTACCATTCTTTTTCAATGTAAGCTAGCGACACCCATCCATCTTCAACCGTTTATCCGGATTTGGATTGTTCCTCTCCAGAGCAACATTAGCAACATCCTTCTGGGGGATCCCGAGGCGTTCCCAGGTCAGTGTGGAGATGTAATCCCTCCATCTGGCCCTCGGTCTGCCCCGGGGTCTCTTCCCAGTGGGACATGCAGCAAGGACCTCTCTAGGGAGACGCTCGAGAGGCATCCGTACTAGATGCCTGAACCATCTAAGCTGTCAACTTTCCAATTGAAGTAGCAGAGTTTCTCAAGGATGACTGAACTTCTCACGCCATCTCTAAGGGAGATGCCAGCCACCCGTCTGAGAAAACTCATTTAGTCCGCTTGTACCCGTGACCTTATTCTTTCGGTCATGATGACCCCCACTTCATGACCATAGGTGAGAGTAGGAACGAAGATTGTACGGTAGACAGAGAGCTTTGTCTTCTGGCTCAGGTCTCTTTTCGTCACAACAACAGTGCGTTGCAGTGACTGCAATGCCGCTCCTACTGCTCCGATTCTCCGGCTGATCTCCTGCTCCTTACCCCCCTCACTTGTGAACAAGTCTGTGACTTACTTAAACTCCTTCAACTGGGGTAAAGTCTCATTCCCTACCTGGACTGCACAATCCATTGTTTTCCTGATGAGAACCATAGCCTCAGATTTGGAGATACCGATCCTCATCCCAGCCACCATACACTTGACTGCGAACCTGTCCAGTGAGAGCTTAAGGTCCCGGACTGATGGTGCCATCAGGACCACATCATCTGCAGAAAGCAGTGAAGCAACCCTTAGCTCTTCATGTCGCCAGTGACATGAAGATAGAAATATTTTTAGCTACTACAAAAGCTACAACAGCTACAAATAAGTTGAGCTGGTTTCAACTTCAGCTACAAAGATGCAAAGTAACAAACACGCTGTGTATCTTTTTATCTTTTGAATCTGCCAGTGTGACTGTGAATGCAGCATTATGAAACAGGATGGAATATTTGTGTTGCCTGTTACCTACAAGGCTACCTTGATCCTTCTACTCCTTTCTGCTGATTCAGTTTAATCTTGTCAAGCCGATAATTTAACTTAATTCCACTGTAGCATTCATTGAAAGCTATTCTTTGTGTTTAAGTGTGAAATATGACTGTCTGTAAATGTGCTGTGTGTAGGGTGCCTTGGAAGGTTTGAGGTCCGAGATGAACGAGAAGGAGAAAAGAATGGAGAGAGAGGTGGAAGCACTGAGGAAGGCTGGGAGAGACCGGGAGAGAGACCTCAACACACTCAATGCTGTGCTGCAGTGCAACCAGGATGTTATCAATGTAAAGAAACACACACACACAGGATATAATTATACTGTGTTTTTTTTTAAAACACACCATTAACACATTCACACACTGCGCACATTGTACTTTTTCATTCACACAACTCGGGTCTTGTCAGAAGTGTTACTTAGACAGGCCTGCGTTCCATGTTGACCCCAGTCAAGTTCAAGGGCGGAGTCCCCAGTCTGGTGGTCTCATACATGCAAACTGAATAGCTATTACCCATCATTCCCTAGGCTATATATACTTGCACTTTTGTCACACCAGACGAAGGCCGGATAGGCCGAAACGTTGTTTTTATACCGCTGTTGAATAAAATTATATGGGGAGCTGTGAGACAGTGTGTGGATCCATTCTTCTCCCCAGGATCTGCGAATGCTCCTGGGAGAGAAGGAGCGCATGCTGAAGGAGACGGAGAAAGAGAGGGAGGTGTGGAGACAGAGGGACCAGGCCATGGCAGCAGTGCTGAAAGAGAAGGAGGCTATGCTCCACTGCCTCAAGGTGGAGCTAGAGAGCTGCCAGAGAGATGTACAGGTGAGGGGGCGATGAATCACTGGCTCAACAGAAATCCTGCAGGTTTGCGAGAAATGTCACACCCTTTCTCACAAAACATGCTGCATTATGTTGACAGAATGATGCATGATAATTTCTGTGTTAAATTCAGTCAAACCTTTCCCCGTTCTTTGGTTGATTGAAGAGTTAATGCTGCGGTTTTCACTTCCAATCCACCCACCCTCCCTACCACAGCGTTTTCCTGCCACATTAGTTTGATCTGTAAATATTGACCTTAGTTACTGGCTGGCTGCAGGGAAAGTTTTCCCTCATAACTTGCCTTTGCTGTCTTTACAGGCTCTCTCCGATTCTGTGATTGGCCAGGGATTGCCAGGGGGCGGGGCCGAGCCAGCACTGGCCTACCAGTTGAAAGAGAAAGAGAGGCTGCTGGCGGCCTGGATACAGGAGAGAGAGCAGAACAGCACCACCTTATGCCAGGATGTCACCAAGCTCACCGCCACCCTGCAGGACTACCAGGTTATGGTGCAGGTGAGAACTTAAATGAGTAGTTCACCCCCAAAATGTCTTTTTTTCTATTGATTACTCACACCATGGAGACTTGAGTAAGAGTTCAATAATATTTTTAGTTTTTTTTTTTTAGACAATAATCCAATTTACCCCAATTGATTCCGGATGGGGACCCAAATACTTTTGAGTCCCCATCCGGAATCACTGGGGGTACATTTATTTACAACCATATGCTTCCTCTGATAGACATAGCAGTGTTTATTTATTCATTCTAAATGGGAAAAACATGTATAAATGTGTTTCTCATCAGAATCAGCAGAAGAGCCACAGCCAGACTGTGTCCTCCCTGACGGAGCAGCTGAGAGACGCTCGCAGGGAGCTGAGGGAGCATGGAAAGGAGAAGAAGCAGGCAGAGAGGTCTTGGCAGCATGACAGAGAGGACAGAGAGCGTGAGGAGAGGAAACTGAGGGAGAGCCTGGAGAAGCGAGACAAACTCATAGAGGTAAGCGCTTGTTACGAATGGTTAAAGTGTTTCACCTTTCAACACTATATCAGCCGCGTTTCCCAAAGCAAAACAGGCCTTGCGGTCTGGGTACAGAGAGTTAGTCCCATTCCAGATGCTGCATGTCTTTCCCATCTCTCTCTCTCTCTCCCCCACTCCGTTTCCTGTCCATCTCTACTAAAAACTATTAATAAAGCTTAAATAGATCTTTCATAACAAGCAGTGTTAAAGAACACCTGGAGCGTTCTTAACACCTTCTTAGCGAATGTACATACACTATGTAGATGTATAGACATAGAAGACCTGCCAACCTGCATGGTTGCAATTGCAATTCTAGGTCTCTGTATGTAGTTGTGAAATGCCCGCTGAAAACTAGGCAATTCCGGGGATGGGCGCGGTATAAGAAATGAAACCAAAAATGCAGCCCTCCTAGTAAAATAACTTGTGGCCGCAGGAGTTTAGCTGAGTGCTGGAGCTGTCCCAAAATCTCCTCAAATTGTACGCAGCTGGGTGAGCTGATCAGCTAAACACTCGAAAACAGACGTGAAAAGCAGCATCCACCGTAGCGTACTGACTACAGAGGTACTGTAAATACGATACGGGAGTAATACGAACTTCTTAAAATTTGAGCGTAATGTTTTGAAACATTGATTGGCCTCTTTATGAGACCTGCTATGGTGTGCGATAAACGACTAACGTAGCAAATAATTGTTTCTTTTTCCTTTATGATTTTTGTATTCAACATAGCTAATAGGGCAGTTATAGAAATAATACAGGACCATTTTCTCTTTCCTTTTTCCTACATACAAAAACAAACAATACAGTACAAATTCACAACCGACATAACATTTAACACCCAACATTTAACACCCAACATAGAGACAAGTCCTGAGTTGGCACTTGACACAAACACTCAACAATCCCCATATTCCTCCCTCACGGGTCTCTAGTCCCTGTTCACTTCACCACAGACATAAAAAATGATCCTTAAGTTAATAACAATAATATTAATTCTATTATTTCAGCAAGCCCCTGTTGCATACCTTATAAAAGGAAAAGACAATGTCCGACAAAGACGACACGGACAGATATCAAAAAGATTGTCTTCGCCCCTCAGTGCTGCCTCACCAGGCATTTTGCACGGAGTGCAATTATAATATTGAGCATCAGCCACCAAGGAGCTTCAGGTAATGCATAAGATAAACCTTAAACCCTCCTCTGAGGTGAATTCAGGTTTAACGTGTCTGCTGTCTCCGTGACTGCTGTTGTGGAGTATGAAGGCAAGCCCGGGATTATGCTTTGTCACACAGCCGTGTTGCGCGGCAAGCAACGGGTCGGCTATGTTCACTGTGTGACCCCGGTCGTATACCGGTAAGTACAATGAAGCATAGGGCATTAACTCAGTCGGTGCCATATTTAAAGTGGGATGACCTCTTATATTGCCGGTTCGCCAACAAAGGGTTAAAAAAATAGTGTGCACGCTGGTGCACACATTCGTGCACAGATCATGCACTATGCATGTGCATGCTTTTCACAGCTTTCAAACAAAAAAATCCGCTTGGAAATCCGTTCAGGCATTCAGGAGAAAGGAGCCCTTATGTTTTCTTCAAATGTAAACAAACATGGCTGCCATGTTTGAAAGATGGGGTTGGTATGGGGGTTAAACATGCAATTTCGCGATCGCGATCATGCCTAGTACACTGTTGGAGGTCCAAATTCTTTTTTTTCAAAAAAAAATTTTTAAAAAAAAATTTTTTTTTTTTAATTATTTAAAAAAAAAAGACGTTCAGAAGACGTCTGGCAGGGAGGTCCATAGTGAAAAAGACGTTTTAAAGACGTTTTTATCATAGAAACTTCTTTTTTGGCAGGGTATGAGTTAATCAGGCTATAAATAAGGAAAATAAAATACTGTGCAGCCTGCTCCTATATATTCTCAGTTTGTCTGGTTCAATGTGGGTTATTGTAACATCTTGCCTCTATTTATGTAAGACATGCAATGTATTACATTTCTGATGTGAAAACATAGCTGTTAAGGGTCGCCCCCCACCAAAGCGTGCACGCAGAATGGTACTCAACATAGATTCACAATGTTGGCAGGTTTGATATAGATGAATGGTTGGATATACAGTATACTGTATATATTATATGTTGCTATGTTAGCCCATGTTAGCCCATTATAACTAGATGGCACTGGGGACACCAAAACGCTCGCCCTGGGGCAAATCCGGCGGTATTCACCAGGTATTCCTAAACGCAGCCTCAGTAAACTATGCCTAAAACTAAAATTAACCTCATTCCTAAACTTAACCTCAGTAAAACTATGACTAACCCTTGACTAACCCTAACTAACATGGTGTCGTTCCTTTCACTTATGTGCATCTATCTATAGGTTCATATTATAGCCTGTATAGAAAGAGGAAGGAGGGTATTGTTGTCATGGCATCGGGTGCAAACAAATCACCCAGCTCCATATATTGGCACAAAAGGGGGCATGCCCATAATGGACATGACTGATGAGATCGCAATATATGGACATAAAGGGAACAAGAACAAAGACAAATACAGAGATCTCCACATAATGGATGGTGTGAGGGCAGCGTAGCGGCCTGAACCTCTATTAGTCAGGGAATTTTAATAAAACCCTGGGAATAAATTCCTTACCAAACTATTTCTTCACCAATGTGTTCGTAAAGGTGTCTAGTAACATATCTAACAAAGACTGAAATTCAACATCCCTAGCAAAATATTTGACAGCTAGGGTAATTCTGGGTCTCATTCACTTACCGTACTATATACACTGTACTATGAGGGAAAAAATCACTCCCAAAAATATGCTTTAAGTAGCATGTTAGGGGTCTAACTAGGTGTTTTTAATTATTCTGAATCCATTGCAAGCATTTGTTTTGTACGAAAATCATTCATTGGGCCAAAATCAGACGCAAAAAAACGATGGTTTAGTGATGAGTCATCACTTTTCACAAGGTGTATGGGGTCCATTTTTGGCCCAAGGAATGTTTTTCGTGCAAAACAAATGCTTGCAATGGATTCAGATTAAAAACACCTAGTTAGACCCCTCACATCCCACTTAAAGCATATTTTTGGGAGTGATTTTTTCCCTTATAGTACAGTGTATAGTAAGTGAATGAGACCGAGAATTACCCTAGCTGTCAAACATTTTGCTAGGGATGTTGAATTTCAATCTTTGTTAGATATGTTACTAGACACCTTTATGAACACATTGGTGAAGAAATTGTTTGGTAAGGAATTTATTCCCAGATTTGACAGATATTCTGCTATTTTTCCCTGACTATATTAGCAGAAAATAGCCGAGATATACAAGCTCATGGCCATGCTATTTTTACCAAATGTTCATACATTTTTGCTGAATGTTTGCTTAGTGTGACATGCCCAGAATTGGGGCATGCCATTAATGGTTAAGAGTGAATCAAGCTTAAACATTTTTCATACCATGAATGATTAATATTGCCTTTATTTTTCTTCAACACAGCAAATCCTCCTAGACTCTGAGGAGCGTGACCATCTCTTCAAAGAGCTGCAGCACAACCTGCTGAACAAATATGAACCCATGACAGCCGTTAAACACACATTGTGATTGAGGGCATTCAGCATACCGTAGCATGAAGAGGAAACAATGCTCATGGTCTGTATAGAGATGTTAGACTAACTTGCACTTTGGCACCACGTTTGCATGGACATGTTTATTGTGGTGTACGTTTGAGACCAAACTTATTTTTCTTCGTCATTGTTGAGGTACAGTAGGTCTGTGTGGAGATACTGGATATGCCTTTACCTAGTCTGGACCAAAGGAAGTTTTTATTTGAGTACTTGACTATTAAATGAGAACTGACATTTCAGCTGTGTAGAGTGGAATATAAGATTATTTATGGCGGGGCAATAGTTTGAAATAGTTTATTGATTTCTTAAAACTGGAGATGCATCACTTAATTTATGCAAATTTAAATTCAAATGTGTTGATTGTTGGATGGTTGTTGATTCATTTCTGAATCGCATGTTTATTGATGAATTCTGTATCTATTTTTTAAATTCTTTAAAGTGCAGTCATACTGTCTTATTTGTGTTTCTTTCATTTTGATGAGCCTTTTTAACTACAAATCTTGCCATTTTTGTTTACAGTAGCTACTTTTACTTAAATTTCAAGACGGGAATACACCTAAGGACCAGAAATGATTAATTTATCCAAAGTAATGTGGCTCAAATGTTTTATTTGGGGAACTAGCTTTAATTCTTTTCCTTCTTTAAGCGTGTTGCTTTACTGACTGTAACTCTTTAAGTGTGATGTCATATTCATTTTCTTTCTTTTTTTTAATTTAAGGAAATAAAACGCTCCAGTCTTTATATCCGGCTACATTTTATTTCATTGATATCGTAGTGTAGCATGTAGGCAATGTAGGCAACATGATATGTGTTGAGCTCATTGACCTGTGGATTTCCCTCTCACATAACGGAACCTAATCTCCAGCTATTAAATTACAATAAAAGCTGACCTCAGGAATGCCCTCCCCAATCCGCACAATGGCCAATCAACAGCCTAGTTCTAAAGTTTCTAGTTACTTGGGGAACTGTTGCTATGGAGCTGATACAAAAGTGTTAGGGTTTGCGATGGTTTACTTTTTTTTATTTGTAATGCATGCAAGGAGCCAACAAGCAACTGTAAATGGTGTTTGAGCAGGGAGGAGGAATGCAGGTGCAGTCCGTTCCACTCGGCTCCGTGACCATCGGGCCGCGCCCGTGGCACAATGCCACGGTGCGTTCCATCCACCATGCCGAACGCCTGCTGAGGCAAACCCATGCGGGACGAGGGTCAGGAACCAGCCGGCCTCTGAGCTGCACTGTCGGCTTCTCTCATAAGGACAGAGACGTACGGACAACAGAAGATGAGAAGGAAGAGAAGGAAATTGGGAATGATTCCATTTGTAAACATCAGCTGGCAAGGCCTTACACCACTGGGACAATGGTAAGAGAAGCAGAGGGCCGGTTTACAGAGGTATAGCCTGTAACGTTACCACAATGGTCATTCTTGTCTACAGACCTGGGCACTAGTATGCATATTATAATAATAGGTCTGCTTTGTATTTAAAAAAATGAACTAAAGATGCAAAAACAATCAGCAGGCTAATTCACAGTTGCAGCAATAGTGTTGGTCATTCTATTGTTTAGAACCAGCAATTAATGTACCCAGTTCACACTGCCTGAGTTTGTCATCCAGATGAGTTTTGTGGCATGCAACCTGCTACGGAATGAATGCAACTAGGGTCACATGCATCTGCAGCGGGTCCACCGTTTAGCCCGCCAATGATGGTGTCCCATTTTGCAACATTATTATTAGGCCTATTGACCTTCACTTTCAAAATTAAACTTTGTTTTTAGGTCTTCTTGCCATTCATTGACCAGAATAGATTTAGCAAAGGTGAATTTCATGTATTTTTCACGGTACAAAATAGTACTTGAAATACAATCTCTGGTAGCTTACAAGTATGTTGTATTTTATTTTAATACAATAGTATTAAAATCATATGTATGTAGCCTATATTTAATAGTGTGTTATTGCAAAGTCATTACACTATAACAGTCAAATTATTTTTTGTTGTCTCCCTCAAAAACAAGTTTGACACTCTTCCTTCTGTTTAGTTTCCTCATGGCAGCCAAACCACAGGTGTGGTGCCGTTCCCCCCTTCCAGTTTGCGTGAGCAGTGTGCGGAGGCCAGCGTTGCGGTGGCTGGTGAGTACATGCGCAGAGTGCGGGAAGTGGAGGGCCAGCTCCGCAGGCAGGCAGGCAGGGTGACACAGGAGGGAACCAAGCTGGAGAGGGAGAGGCGTCACCTGGAGAAGATGATACGCAGCTTGGGGTGCGACCTCCAAGTCAACACCAAGAGTGTGGAGGGCAGAACCCAAAGACCGGCCACTGTTGAGACGGTGAGTGACTTAGAGGCAGTCTGATCGTTTCATTGTTGTTGTTTTTTAGTGTTTTTAAAGATTTATTTTATTTTATGCCTTTATTTATAGCAGTGGTTCTCAACCTGTAGGTCGGGAGTTCTCAGTCAGTTCTGCGTTCTCCCCAGGTTGGCAGAGGGAGACTGGCACCCAGGATTACAGCTTAGCCTTAGGCAACTGGCACTGGATGAAAAATGGGTTACAAAATCGTGGTTATAAAAATGGAGAGAGAGAGATGGGGAGTGACATTAAAAAAAAATAATAATAATTACCTACGTCATCCCACAAGGGAAATTCAGCTTAACCCAGCTGAACCCAGTGCTGCCCACAAGGAGCGCGAGGGGGGAGGGGAGCAGTGATAGCTGGAGCGGGGAATCGTACCTGCGACCTCTGGGACCTCCGGAGTCCTAGGTATGGACACTAACCACTCAGCCATCACTGCTCTAAATGCAGCAAAGGCCTTCAGGATTGGGACTTGAACTTGCGACACGCAGTCAGACTACTAAGTATGGGGAAACAATTACAATACATATAGTGTATTGCCTAATTATATTGCAATATAATGCATTATTCTCCTCACTGACTGTCCTTTGGATGACTGTGTTCAATAAGACAAACAATGTAATGCTGCAGGAAAGGAAAGGTAGACAGGCAGTTTAATCTTTGACCCAGAGTCATCTATGTCAACAAGTTGTGCATGTGATATGATGATGAATACTGTTGCAGGAGAGAGATGGTGCTGATTACTTGCTGGCGTGCGAGAGACAAGAGCTGTCTGATTTGAAACGGGATCTGGAAGGAACCCTGAGAGACACTGTGACCCAGCTACAGGTGACTAAATATCCTCTGGTCCTCTTTATCAGCTGACCCAATTCTATTTAGTGCACCGCAATCACACCCACAGGCTGCCTGCTATCATTCCTGTCCCTGTCACAGCTGTCAAAGCAACCTATCGAATCCAATTGCGTTTTCGGTTCTGCATAATGAATGAATTGGCGCGGACGCTGTAAACTAAAGACTCAATTACCCAGACATCCTTCTCTTCCCATCTCCCACAGACTAGGGATGGGACGATATGAACGTTTCATGTCATGATTATTGTGACCAAAGAAATTGCTCGATAATAATAATCGATAATCAAAATATCCCCAAACATCATATCACATCCATTATCCTGGGGCGGAACATTTGCCCAAAAATAGTCGATCTACAAGCTCACAACTCGTCGCAAGCTTGTAGATCGGCTATTTTTTGGCAAAGAGATTTGGTAGAGATTGAGGGAAAAAAAGACTGTATCAAGTACTTTATTTACAGGTCCTTTTTTACCAAATATAGTGTGTTTAAGCGGTACCGGATTATATGCAGCTCGGCAAATGAAAGGCGAATTGATCCCAGTGCATGACGGAGCACGATTTCACGATAAATTAAATCTCCACGATATGATTATCGTGAGTGTTTTTAATCGCAATAAATGATAATGGCGATTATCATCCCATCCCTCCCACAGACCCTGGGTCAGTGCAGCAGGCAGCTGTTGGGATGTGCCTGTGAGAGGGCTCGTGTCATACAGCTGCTGCCACACAGTGGGTCTCTGTCTTCAGGAGGACGTGGCAGCGCTCCCTCCCAGGCTAAAACGGACCCGGTCAGCCCCTTCACACCAGGTACTACATATTTCACAACAACCATCACGATTAGGAGGGATGGTGGGGGGCTACACTCTGTTACATTTAAATGAACTGCTCCTTTGCTGTAAGTCAGTGGTTACTCAACCTTTTGAGGCTGTGACCCCCAAAATAATCATATTTTAACCGGGGACCGCCCGCCCTGACGAGCACTAAGAGTTGAGGCATTACATTATCTAATAGTCTCTCAAGAACAGACTAACTGAGCTCCAGTTAAATCAGTCAAAAGGAAAGGAACAAAACAGTAGAGGGTGCTGTTTTCCATTTTCTTTAGATGGCTAGCTATAACACGATTCTATTGATGATGGCTATCTATAACACAATTCTATTGTTCTATCTATTTCTGCCTCTAATATTTGACAATTTGGCCAATGTTTAATTTGTCATTTTAGAGGTATTAAAAAGTTTTAAAAGTGCTTAAATTGTCACTTTAGAAATGTGCAGACACCCTCTATACACTTAACACCTTCTAAGCCTGGCCGCACTCCCTCGGACTTCCTACTGGGTCCCCTCAGCCAATCGTCTATTCCCGTACTTCGCCGTAATTTATGAAATTAATCATAATTTTTTGAAAAATACAGTCGCAGGTCGTGCTCTGTCTCTTTAAGAGACGTTGTGCAATCAGATCACGTCAGAAACGTGATGACGTCATCGGCTGGCTCTGCCACTGGCTCCACGAGCGGCCATTACGTTCCCCTTCACTGTGTGTGCTGCAGCCTGGTTTAGCCCATCCCCTCAAGAGTTTCGACCAGACGACAGGCGAAATCAAGGCTTCGGAATGAGTGGAATACATGGAATTAGATCGATGTGCGTGCGACGAGGACGTAATGTACTTTCGAACGCTGTTTTTTCTCGCGGATTACCCCATCTCGCTCCATGCAAATGAACGGCAGAAATACAGCCAGCAGCAGCTTCTAAGTAAGTGGCCGCCCAAACACGTAGTGTGTGCACGTCCTGCTGGCTTGCACTGAACGACCCGCGCGCGTTGTTTATCATTTGGTGTGTTTGTTTTTTAAAATATGTTTATAAATAAACCGCTGATTGCACGGCAGTACCGGGGTTCAGGGGGTTCTGCCGCGGCATGTTGGTTTGTTTACAGTTGAGTGAGAAAACAATGTTGCACATTAAGTTAATCATCTGGGGACCTCCCAAGAAATGTGGGGACCCCCCATGGGGTCCCCACCCACATGTTGAGAACCACTGCTCTAAGTAACGCTGTGCCCGCAAATCAATTGCTCTACAGTTAAAGGTCCAAAGAATGTCCAATGTATGTATGTCCACAGATTGTCAGAGGATTCTGGAGTTGGCTGCCACGGCTGTGAGTCAGTCCCAGCTTCTGAGGGAGAACATTAGACAGATGATAACCAGCGCCATTATCAGGCAGAAAGCCGCCCACCGCTGTGTTAATGATGGCCTGATAAAGAAAATAGCAGAGACCATCACTCATAAGGTAAATAAGGAAAACGCAACAAAGGATATGGACCAAAGTTAAATTCAATATGGAGTTTAAGGTTTAAGGCCTGTCAGGCATCAGAGCCTACAGTATGTGGTATACGCCTGGACCGCTAGGCCATCGGGCTCCCCTTTGTTGCGACCGTCAGGTCCCAGTTACTATGAAAACCTCCACCGGCTGTCTGGTCAGTCCCTCCGTCTGTCCGCCACATCACGTCACACTTTTGGCCCTACTCTTATCTCCGGCACCGTTGCCCCTATCCATGCCAAACTTTGCACACACACTCCTTGGCTGGCAAACCACAACCCCTGGCCCTGATTTCTCACATGCCCTTCTTCTAGCGCCACCATGAGGTTGCTTTTTGCAGACAACATGGACACTGGTCAATTTGTGTAAACATGCGACCTAACGGTCGCTTATCTCCCGATTAGGGAGTCTTACTGGTGTGTAAGATTGACCACTTGTCTACTTCTATGTCACAGCATAATTTCTATTTTTCAGCAAAACTTAACACTGATGTCCACAGCTACCAGGCAGGCCATGTTTCGCAAACAACGGGAAATCAACTGTATTCGCCACAACCACGGTAGAGCACTGGTCAGTATACATGTTTCTTCCTATCGCCAAAATAAAAGTCTGGGTTTTCGAGGCTAGTATACATGTGACAGAGTCGTTCATTTGAGTGCTCTATGTGAGATTTACAGTATATCGTTGTGCTTGTTTCTTTAACATTCATTAAAAAGTATAGCATAAACATAAATAAAACAGAATGATGTGTCTGATTAACTATTCCCTACAATAACCATGTGGTTACGGTGGACTTCTCTAAAATGTCAAGATGTTTACCTACACCTACTGTATAGACAATGTTTCTATTTTACTGTATGTGTTCCCAAGGGCCCAGAATACAGTGGGGATGTATTGTCCAGGGAGAAGCTGAACAGGCCTCTAGTGCAGGTCTACCATAGACACCCTGGGACACAGTTACCTGAGGCTGCTCATCTCATACAGGTAAAACTGCAGCTCAAGTCGGGCACATCTACAATGATGCTTGCTGAATTGCAGTGGTGTAAAGTAACTAAGTACATTTACTCAAGTAGGCTACTGATTGATTGATTGAAGACTTAGAAGTTTGCATAGGAAAAGGTACAGTTTCATGACGGTACAGTTCACTGGTACAAGGTCTACTAAAAGGAGATCCATGAAAAGACTAAGCTTATTTCCACAGGAAACCATTTAAGTATCTCATATAACATTGAATGACAGACGAATAGAACACAGTACTATGCAGTAGATATGTAAAGAAAAGAAAAATGAGAGAACAAAAAAAAAGAGTCTAAACAAACAGTAAGTATATACAAAGAAGGGGCAGGGGAGGGTAGGGTTGGGCTATGTTAGTTTTTTTTTACCAGTTGCGAACGGCTGCTGCCTGTAAGTGGTTTTTCAGGGCAATTTTAAAGGATGCTAGTGATCCACACTCCTTTATGGCCTTCGGTAAGGCTTTCCACATTTTGGTGGTATAGCAGAAATAAGAGTTTGGGTTGAAAGTGATCTGTGGCGCTGCCTCTGGTGTTGTAATTATGGACATCCTTAATGTTTATAAAGTATTTTGACAGGTACTTGGGTATCATAGTGGTGTAGTGTATCTTGTACACCAGGCCCATTGCAAGTTGCTGTACTCTGTCATCTACTCTGAGCCACCCCACTCTTAACTGGTGAGTAGCGGTGAGGTGAGTCTGATAGGGAAGGTTAAGCAGGACCCTAATTAGTTTATTTTGGGCTGTTTGGAGTTTAGTTTTCAGGGCTTGTGGGGCGTCACGATACCATACGTGGAATCCGTAGTCAAAGAGGGGCTGGATTATTGCACTAGCTATGGTCTTCAGTGTGTTGAAATTGACCATTGGGGCGATCCTCTGTAGGAAACGAGTTCGTTGGTTGATTTTATTTATTACTTTAGAAGTCATCTTTTCACTGGAAAGATTCGCTTCAAGGATACATCCTAAGTAAGAGATTTTGTTTTTTCGTGTTATGACCTTGTCACCCACTTTGATTGTGAAGTTATCGACTTTTTTGAGCTTTTTTGAGTGAATTGATAATTTGTTGTCGTTGCCATGTGCAGATCTTACTTAGTTCAGAGTTAAGTGTCTTTTCAACTGTGCTTGAGTGCTTTGAGGTATCTTTTATTTTACTGGAGTATTTAAAAAATGTTTATCTCAGAGGAAAATCCATTACATCTCAGAGGCAAATATATACTTGTACTCCACTACAATTATTTGAAAACCTTAGTTTTCTAGTTACTTTGTAGATAATGATTATTATTAACCACTTCAGCCCTATATCCTATACATTTCAGCCATTTGAAAACTTGTGAAATGGGACATTCTGCATAATGAGTACTTTCTACTTTTGGTACTTTAAGTACATTTTGATACCAATACTTTACTCAAGTAAATTTAGAATTACAGACTTTAACTTGTAACAGAGTATTTCTACTAGTGTTTTCTACATTGCAGTATGAGTACTTTTACCACCACTGCAGCTCAAGTCAAGTCAAGCACATCTACAAGCTGAGGCGAGAGTGTTTTCTGCTGGTGTTTCAGTCAGTGTATCAAAGGGTGCGTTCGGAAATGCGCACTGGGTGTGTGCTCAGTGTAGTGAATGCGCATTTCCGAACGCACCCTTTGATACACTCTGACTGAAACACCAGCAGAAAACACTCTCCCACAAGCTGAGCATGTCTAAAACATGCTGATCAGCTAACCGTGGGGTTATGTGTGCTTCCTAGGGCAGTGCAGTGCTGAGGCACTGTCTGTTGTCCTCTGAGGATGAGCTGGCCAGACTGCAGGGCACCTGCCATCATCTTCTGGACAACTTGCATGGCAAGACGGTGGCAGCCCAGGTGGACTCTGCCATAGTCCGCATGAGGCGCCAGCGTGTGGATAAACGAGCCATGCCCACTGTCTTCCAGCAGGGGGCATACTGAATCAAACCCCTTGTATTGAACAGTCTCACTATGAGAGAAGTGCACGTGTTAAGTGAAGATGCAAGTTAATGTGAAGTAGTGATGTGTGAAAGGGAAGGTTGGATGTTGATGATGGAATAAAAAGAAAACTTGATTAATTACATATCAGCAATAATCTGCACAGTATTGGGATGTTTTAGATACATTTCTTTAATGTATTGCAAGAAACTTGAGTGGAGCTTGTTTTCCTATACCTACAGTATCAACTTTTCAATCCTCAAAATATTGTACAGTTTACAGTTTACAAGGTAAAAACCTCTGAAATCTTTGGTGGTGTAAGATCTTGGATCGTGTATTTGCAAAACGTTAGCTGAGTCTGTATAAAGTAGTATCTTGACTAACCATGTTATTGAAATTTGCCCAAAATAAAACAGAAACATTAACAAATGAGTGCTTTACTGTATTCACATCTAAGCAAACATACTTTTGTTGGAGTCTCCTGGTAATACTCCCCTCCCTGCTTATGCACTGCAAAATTCTGTGTATTAATTCAACTCTGGGAGTGTACAGATGGACCCATACGGTCCATCCTGTACACTTTCAGAGCTGAATTAGCACTCAGGATTATACAGTGTACCACTTATTCAGTTTCCCAGTCATGAGACTGCTGGTCACTTGACAGCCCTCCTACCAAACTTTACGTCTTTCATTAAGAAATAAGGGATTGATTCAATCAACATTACCTTCTGTGTGTGGAAGACTACTTTGCAGTTTGTGAGGTTCAATTTGCTAACTTAAAATTAGTTTAAATCGAGTTTAATCGATTTAAGAGAGAAAATGGTCCTGTCAAGCCACTTTTAGAGTCAACTCCCATGCTTGCATGAAGGAAAGTTTCTCAATAGGCCACCGTAGACCAAACACGGCTTTGCCCGGCACCATGGTAACTTCAGGCTTGTCACTGGACAGCTTACCAAATTGAATCAGATCTGCTAGGGTGGGGAGACTTTTGGCACTAATTAACATAATATCAAGAGAAAGTAGGAGAGGACTGATCAGATCTCAGTAGCTTGGTTGGGTGGAAGGAGAGACAAAACCCGAAAGCAAACAACCTGGGATAATACTGATAAGGACCACCAGGAAATAGGTTTGAGTGGAAAAGAACATATTCTATATCAAATAGCTCCAAGCTAAGATGAGTGCAGCAACATTGATATAGGCAATAGCAAGAAGAATCTAGTGAGTTGTACAGTTTTGTCTTTGTTTGGAGAGAGACAATAACACAAAGTGATGTCGAAGCTCCTTTGTCCTCTGCTTTTCCTGTGTTTATTCCCAGCTGTGGGTAAGTGAATAATATCCCTCTGTGTGTGTGGCGCACATGCACAAGTGCATGCTTGTACAATACAATTTATTTGTACTTTTTCAGTATCCAAATTTCAGGTTTTTCAAATATTGATGAGAATGTCTCGCCACTCAAAGGCTATTCTTTCAGTGTTTCTGATGGTACATCTATGACCTGTCTTTTTTTATTTTTATTTATTTTTTCTTCTTTTTTCTGATGGTAAACAATCTCTGTTTCAGTCCCTCTGTTCTGTTACACCTGTGTGTTCCCTGCGATCTCGCCTCTGGACTGCATCAGGTATCCTATGAAGTGTCCTCCAGGCCAAGTATGTCTGTCCAGCAGAGCTGTGGGCCAAAGAGGTGAGGCGGCCTCAAGTTACTGTGCACCATTTAACCACAACGGTACAGGCAAACAGTTTGCCTATAATGACATGTCCAAATGTCAGGGTTAAAGTTGTTAAATATATTCAACAAAACGAGAAGATCTAAGAAAGCTAGTCATGGTGAGTGTGCGTATGTGTGCTTGCGCGTACACGTGTGTGAGATCACTATACTTGTTGTGCGTGCCAAATCTGATTTCATTTCTTATATACAGACTTGTCAGTGCTGATGGGTTGCTATAGGAAACAGCTTGGGTATAAGTTTATTTCCTGTCAGCTTCTGATATTCACAAACACTGCAACAGGAAATAAACATGGACCCATTTAGAATGTGTGAAAAGAATATAAGGGTTTATATATGCATTGCTAAGCAACACTTAAAATAACAAAAACTAACACACAGCTTTCAGCCAATCAGACTGGTTGATCAAAAGCAAGTGCTGCAGTATAAAATATAACAGTCTTACAGTACCAATGCATTTTTAAGAAAAGCCCATCCCAGTGGAAACATAATTTCAAACCTTGCCAGTGTGTTTAAACACAATGGAAAGTCATACACATCAAATCCTCTAGTTAGGTTATCCATTGTAACACCAAGAGTGTAGAACACCAAATAGACCTGTTATGTTTACACTCTCAAAACTCTCAAAGTCAAATAACAATGAGGATTTCACTGTGTATACAGGACTTGTTATTCCCTGTACAGGACATTCTGGGTCCTCTGCCCTGTCAAGTGGGAGCTCTGGTAGATTTGAGGGTAGAGGTAAATCTGCATGGCCTGAAGTGGCCTTTGTTAGTTTGAGGAGGATATAAAATTAGAACATCCCTCAGTGTATAACTAACACCAACATGTCCACGTGCAAGCCACTTAAACTTAACCCCCGATTGTTCCAGTTTTTCAAGCAGCTCATTGCATGCTCATGGGGGCACAGTGGTGCAGTCTGTAGTGCTGTCACCTCACAGCTAGAAGGTCCTGGGTTCGATTCCTGCCGGGGGCGCTGTGGGTGCTGGGGGCGTGTTCTCTCCGCATCATCAGTGCCCATACCCTAGGTGGGGTTGGCAAAAGGGCCTTTCTGTGTGGAGTTTGCATGTTCTCCCCGTGTCTCCTAATGTTGGTACCCTCACAAAAAACATGCAGTAATCCTGGTCTCTATACTGCCTCCCCCTGGCCAGCCGGGGCGCCTGATAGAGGGCAAGGAACTATTGGAATAACGTGTTCCTTCCAAGCGTTGTTCAACCAGGGGACACTCCCCCCTGTCCCTGTCAGGTGATAAGAAGCAACTTGGACTCCTCGTGCATAGAAGGTCCGAGGCATGAGGTCAGTCCGTTGTCTCCCCAGGTTGGCAGAGGGAGTGTAGCACCCAGGATTACATTATATAATTGGCACTGGGTGAAAAATGGGTTACAAAATCGTGGGATAAAAATTCTGGGGGAAAAAGCAGCTCATTGACCTAAGAGGCTGCAGGCCAGTGGTAGGAGGCACCCTTTTTCAAGGACTCCCAGTTTGATTTGCTTTTGGCCACGATCATAAGATCGGACTTGATCATAAGTCCGACCTCTCAATATTCCGACCAGGTTAGCATTCACCAGCGTCGGCAGGTTAGCATTTCACCAGGTTAGCATTCACCATCGTTAGTTTTACTGAGGTTAGGGTTAAGTTTAGGTTTAGGTGGGTCGGAAGAATGGGAGGTCAAGATGGGGTTGTTCTGGGGGTCAAATATGCATTTCGCGATCGAGATCATACCTAAATTTTTTAATGGAGAAAAGAAAAACACTTGTATAACTCGTCAAACTCGTCATTGGCAGTCTTTAGGCTATTTGTCTCTGCCCAGCACCAGGCCTTTTAACTTTGGATCATGTGCGTGCTCTCTTTATTTGTTTATTTACAATGGCATCCTGTGCTCTCAGGCCTCAAAATATGCTCTGAACTGTTGTGCACTCCAAATGCAAATCACAAATTACATAAATGTGATTAAAAGAATCAGTGGTATGTGCATGCATGCACACACACACACACACACACACACACACACACACACACACACACACACACACAACTATGGTTGTTGTTGTGTCTTCACCACACACTAAACATGAATAATTGTGTTTCCAGGAGACTTCCGCGTGGTTCTGTATGAGAAGAGCTGCGTCCTTCCTGCCCTGTGCGGTCTCAGTGGTGAAAAGTACACCATGGGGCTCAACTTCACCTTCACCAATGAATGCTGCAACACACACCTGTGCAACACAGGCGGAGCTGCTTCTCTCGCCCCCTACTGGACGGGCACACTACTCACACTTCTTATCTCGCACTCTGTGTGGTGATTGTGCACAGCCCTGTGGTTCTCAAAGTAGGGCCCTTTAGGAGGTTCCAGCGGGTCCCCAGCAAAATGAATTCATATTGCATCAAAATCAGTTTAGCCACTTTAAACCTACGTTGGCTATTTAAAGATCACAATGCGTGTGAGCTTGTAAATATGCTATTTTCAAAGAATCTTGAAAAAATTTGAGCAATTTGTAAAATGTTGGAAACATTTTCAGAACGCAAATCTTTTTTGAAGTGGGGTCCCTGGCACAAGTCATATTCAGGTGGGGGGGTCTGCGGCCAAATAGGCCATCATATTAATTTGGGGGTCCGTGACATTAAAGCAGTGGTTTTCAACCAGTGATTCACTGGTCTTTGAGGGGGTTACAGGTGGTCCCCAGCTAAATGATGGAGAGTTGATAAATTGTTACTTTGATCACCGTTAGCCTGTTGTCCCCTATTAGTACCTCATCAAGACAGCATGGAATCATGGACAAAATCTTATCCAACAACAACAAAATATTCTGTTTTGGGTCTGAGAGGCTAAATCTCATCAAATGGTGGTCTGTGGATAAAATACCCAATAAATAATGGACCTTGATATGAAAAGGGTTGAAAATCACTGCATTAAAGTGTTTGAGAACCACTGCAATAAGCCATACTAAAAGAGTGTAAAATGTGATCTGCAAGGGTCCATTTGTACATACATTAATGCTCAAGATTTTGCTGTGTGCACTGTGCACACACTTGTCCAAGTGTTGGAGTAATCAGGGCCGGATTAACCATTGGGCCGGTGGGGCCGTTGCCAGGGGCCTTTGGCTCTCAGGGGCCCTTGGGGCAAATTAAACGTATTTGTTAATTAAAAATCAAATGTGTGGCCCCCTCCTCTGTTGTCTACAGGTGCTTTCTTGTCCCGCAGATGTTGTCTAGGTGCTCTCTTGTCCCACAGATGTTGTCTACAGGTGCTTTCTTGTCCCACCGATGATCATCATGGCTTAAAATCTGAGCTGGATAGTGCGCGTCGGGAGGGAGTTTATGGTAGGGGGTGGGGGGGCCTACAAAATTATAGGCCAGGGGCCCTCGCGATGGTTAATCCGTCCCTGGGAGTAATGGATATCAAGCATTTCTTAATGTAATTGCTTACTTGTAGTATAGCCTATACTACTGACTGCCATCTACTACAATGACTGTAGCCTATACTTTATTTATGCATGCATTATCAACAAAAGCAATTGTACACTATAGCTTGGAGACTTCCTGTCTTAAAAAATAAAATGGTTCTACAGGGCATCCTCAGATTACAGGGGGCTGCAAATTGTTTGTGTGATAGAATGTGTTGTTTTTGTTTCAATTTAAATGTCTGACCAAATTAATTTAACATATAGTACTAGGAAATATAGCCTAATTTGTACAACACTGATAGTGATGTGAAACAAATCTAAGCCATCAAAGCTGCAGCATCACTTGGGAGGCAATTTGGTAGCCTAGAGACCTACTTGAAATAAAAACCTGTGAAATACTTCATGCCGTTTGAAATCTCTTAATAGACATTGATGAAACAAATAGATAATATAGTGATCTAGCTTTGAAACCCACTTCAACCCACCCATCAAGTTGCATGGTAGGATTGTTTATATAATATTATATATATATATTATATATATATATATAATTTAATTTAATTTAAAATCACTTAGCCTACTACTAGGCTACTGCGAATGTCATTCAAATTTGCGCAAAGCCGCAAACTGAATAACACACATTTCAACTTGAAGATCCTTTTACAGTGAGTTAGATAATTATACTGGAGGCATTTTTTTGTTGTTGCCATGCCTAGCCAGTAGAGGCCTAATAGACCCCATTTACACAGGCAGCCAAATCCAACCTCAATCAGATCTGTGTCACATCCGGATTGGAATCTGATTTGTTCCATGTGACCATTTAGACCAATCGGATTCCCATCTGGATATGGCACAGATCTGACTCAGGCTGGATTTGGTTACCAGTGTATAAATGAGGCCTTGGGCCCAGTGTAGTCTCATGTAGCCAGACAACTATTCCACAATCTCTGAATGCAATCCACAAGTTTCAAGTGTCCCATGAGCCGTTGCATGAAAGTTGGGCATCACTTCCTGTTCCTCTTAGCCGTTTCATTCTGACTGGTTGCTGTTGCTGCTGTGGCACCTGAATCTCTGCATGGTGCTTTGTTAAGTGATTTGAATCAGCTGTGTCGAGGAAGTGAAGCCCACATTAACAAACAACCTTTTCTCCAGTAAGTTCCTTGGGAAACCGTGTGGATACGGAAGCATTTGCAAATTGTGGGAGGCAACAGTCTGGCCACGCAAGACTAGGCCCTGTGGCACCTGACCATGTGTTACCACCTAAATGTTTTTGGAGAGGTTTGACATTTGAATCTATATATAATTGCTGATTAAGTGACAACTTTTAGCAATGGGCTGCTTAGCTCTGATCAACTATAGTATCGTGACGGTGTTGGCTTCTTCGCTGGTGACCATAGTATGTGGTTCTGTGGTGAAGAAGTCAAAGGCCTCTGGGAACAACAAGCTGTCCACGCACCGTCTACAACTACCGCTCATGATACATTCGAGACTCCCACTCATCGAAAAAGAACATTTCTCTCCCACCACCGGGACTGGACGTGAGCAGATACCAGATAGCATAAGGGATGTGCTCATTCTGGCGCTACCTCCCAATGTGAGACCGCCGGGCATTCCTGATGACGATGAGTGTCCTGCTGTCACGGCTCGGTGCAACTCCAGTAAGATCCTTGTGCAGGTTCGGAGGAGCTCTCTGGGTGCTGCTGGAGGCTCACCTTCCCAACTCACACTGGGCACATGCCAAGCCAGTAAAATCACAGCGGAACTCGTTTACTTTGACTATGACATTGGGCTCTGCGGAGACAAGCCAACCGTGAGTTTATTTTATTAATGAATAAATTAAAGGACAACTTACTTCACCAACTTTCAACCTGTCATATAATCGGTCCTCACTAAATCATGATAAAATGGCACCTTTAATTTCTACTCTTTCTCAGAGGATGTGGGCAGTTCAGAAACCCACGTACCAGTGACATCATTAGGCAGATACATTTTTTTAAACCAGATTTAAAGAAATATATATTTGGATGTATTATTATCATGAGAACAATGGCTTCCATTAGGCCTATAGCATGTAAGGAATACAAGCCTGCCGTTCTGTATTAATGAGCATTAGTGAGGAGTGAGGACCAATTATATTTGAAGATGGGTTGAAAATGGGTGAAGTTGTCCTTTAAGCGAAATAATTCCATTAATTTAAACAAATCTTAAAGTTCAGGAAGATCTTAGTAGGTCCACGTGCTTTACATAACAGATAATCAACAACCGTTTGGTGTACACAAACATTCTACGGTATGATCCACCGACACCTACTGGACCAATAAGGCGAACTGCACCATTCAGCTTGTCCATCGCCTGTCACTACAACAGGTGAGGCTGAAATTGTTGCAGCTTTAGGGCCCTATTATGACCCAGGTCTTATGCCTTATGGCTTAACTTCTTTGCCTTTTTTTACTATTTTGTTTTTGTTTTTTAAATATTTCAAATAGCAGATCTGCAAGTTCACAACGTGCAGATGTAGATCAGCATTTGAAGTATTTAAAAATGTTTTTCAAAATAGTGAAAAAAAGGTAAAGAAGTTAAGGCATAAGGCATAAGACCTGGATCATAATAGGGTCCTTATTGTATTTTACCCCTTAGTCTGAAAGATGAACATTACACTCATTCTTTTCAGATACATGTATAACTATAAAATTGGCTACACACCGAAGATGGAGATGCACAAGGTATTCAAGCCAATGAAGAACAGGGTCAAATTTGGTCTCACGGCACGAAATGGTAAGAATTTTATGTGCCTGCTATCAAAAATAAATAAATGGACCTAGTTGGTGGGTCCTGTCCCACAACTGTTCTAAATGTGACCATTCATCTCTGATAGCTCAGTGGGAAAGACTTTCCCTAGTGGAAACGTATGTGCTTGGCAAGCGCATGTACTTTCAGATTGAGGCTCCATCCATGAGCATAAATGAGAGGTTATATGTCCAGTCCTGTCATGCAACCCACCAGAGGTCCCACACTGCAAAGCCCCAGTATCCAGTCATAGAGAACTCTGGGTAAAGTAATGTCTCATTCACTAATAGACTGAACCGTTTTACTTGCTTATGCTCAGCCCACCTCACATGGTAGAGCACAACATAACGCCCATGTTATCTGGTTGTCCTGGTACAGGTGCATGGTTGAGAGCAAGGAGGGGCATTCCAGTTTCATCCCGTACCAAAATAATGCTGTGAGGTTCGCTGTGGATGCATTCTTGCTTAAAGGAATGACAGGGAAAGTAAGTAACTGGGCTGCTAGATTGCATTATGAATTTAAACTCACATTTAATTGTATTTTGCCCAAGGGCCTACTATGGTATGGGTTGTACAATGCAACAGTCCATTAAATATGGACTGTTGCATTATTATCACAGGCTGGATAAAAGGGAGGGTATATTACAGACAAGTTGGTCTATAAAATCAAAGCACACATTTCTGTTCCACAGGTAATGTTCATGCACTGTGCAGTATCGGTGGAGAGTTCTGTCCCCACTTCCACAGCCAAGTCGTGTAATTACAACGCAACAGCTGGAAGGTGAGCTCTGGATATATGTAGGCCTAATTTTTTGATTAACAAAACTATTGACATAAATAAGTAAAATGAAATATTTATTTTTAAATTGTCTTTATCTGTTTTGGGTTTAAAAAAATCATCATCAAATCTGTTTCATCCCATCAGATGGGAGGAACTGTATGGTCCAGCCTCTGTGTGCTCCTGCTGTAAATCCAAATGTAGCTCTACTGCCTCTGCTGGTAAGAAATATCAATATACTGTATGTAGTATGTACAATATTTAACATTGCTAGTTATTTGTTTCTATCAACTGAACATTTAGAGTCAGGTAGGATATCATTCAATTAAAACCTTTTGCTTTCCAGAGACCAAGATGGTTAGGAGCAAAGCGTGGTGGATTGAGCGTAAAGTGGAGCCCACCGCAGCACCAATGAGGAAGACAACCACATCAACACTGACAGCCACAATGGCAAGAAAGAGGAAGACGACCTCAACAACTATGACGACAACAGAGATGACGACTACAACCAGAAATGCGCTAGCCATAACAAAGAAAACTGCCATGGTTGATGAGGAGTTGGAATGGCTGTATGGGGTTGGGGGGGTGAGATGGAAGGAGGCAGAAGGAATTGACAGACGAGTGAAGGGCTCCGCTGTTGTGGAGGAGGTCACCAAACCACGCAGGATATTTGAAGATATCTTTGGTCTCAACAAATAAATACTTAAACAGGAACACATACTGGTGTGCTTTTCATGAGTTTTGACACCTCTTTCTTTTTTTGAGTAGGCACATAAAACTCTTGAAATATATATAGATTGTTAACTTTTTCCTCTATTGACTTCAGTTCATGACATAACTCTGTCCAAGTGTATTTATGACGTATCCATGGCGCTTTCACATTATGTCCAGTTTCAGCCCTTGAAACAAACACAAACTGCTTAAGACCACACAGGACCACATAGGCCTATGTGAACCACTAGTCTAGGCCTAGACTAGAGGTTCACATAGGCCTATGTGCGGTCCTGAGGGCATTCTCAAAGTGGGGATCTTGGGGGTGTTGCAGGTGGTCCCCAGCAGATGTGTTAATACAATCATTTTAACCACTTGATGCATTTATACGTTGGCTATTCAAAAATAGCAGATGCACAAGCTCACAGCGTGTCATTTTGTGCCGTGCTGGCAGCTTGTACATCTGCTATTTTGGAACATTTTTGAAAACTGTTGGAAGTGTTTGAAAAATCTTTGAGTAATTTGACATTTCCTCTTCTGAGGTCTGTGGCACAAAACATTTTCGGATGGGGTCCATGGCCAAATATATCAATTTGGGGGTCCTTGGCATGAATCATTTAGAACTACTGCCCTAGGGGGTCCCCAGAGTTACTACAGGGAGGTAGGCAAATCTTTGTGTGATGGGAACTTTTTTCTTTTTCATTTAATCACCGTCACCATTGTCAGCATGACACTGTGAGCTTTTAGATCTGCTTTAAAAAAAAAAAGATTGGGGACTTTTATTGATAGTACAGTAGATACGGATAACGGGGAGAGAGATGGGGAGTGACATGCAGCAAAGGAGGTCAGGATTGGGACTCAAGCCCGTGACGCGCTGTCAGGGTATGTGGTATGCGCCTGGACCGCTAGGCCAGCGAGCGCCCGAGATTGAAGACTTTCTGCTAGTTTTGTCGAAGAGGTTTGGTATAGAGGGTGAAAAGAGCAAACCAAGTACAGTACAAAGTATTGAGGGTTTAAAGGTAGGCTAGTGATATTCTTTGGCTAAAACGTTTTTTTGTTTTTTTGTTAAAAGGTTAAAACACTATTCTGATGGTAATCATTGCTATTGAGTGTTTGTTCAGTAACATGTTAAGTCTGCCCATCTCTCTTGCTCTTGAATAAACAAAAAATAGATTTTCAGGTGGATTGAAAAATTTCAGCCCATTTATCAGTTTCATTTTTAGTGTTCCAGTTCGATTTTGTCTACTATTTTCTTTGTAATTTCTTCCATATTCACTAACCTGTATCCTGTCTGAGTTCTCTAACCTGATTGGATAAAATTAGTATGACCTGAAAATGCATTTTCTGTAAAAATAAAGAGCTGGCGAGACATGGAGACTCCTGTTCTACTCTGAATGAATACTATCTCAATATAGAGCTACCGTATTTACACTTATTTTAACCAAATAATCTATTTATGAAACTCACATTAACATGAATCCAACATTGAAAACAATATTTACAAAACGCTGATGATCGTGCTGTCAAACAAGTCTTATGACGTGATCTATGAAAAAGTATTTTTCTGTTCTTGGTCCACTTGAAGAGGACTCAGTTTGGTTAGTTTTAAACAGGGCATTATGTGAAAGCACCCTGTCATGGAAGAAAATGGTGGTGTTCAGCAATAAAAGACCTACTGATCAAGCATTTCAAACCTTACAAATCACTGCATGAGTCAATTTTCAAGTATAAGCGTTTATTAGCTTAAATGTCTTATTGCTACATGGTGTCAAAGATTCTGTACAATTTAACTTTTACAAATGTCAGGTCAATGATTATAAAAAAAATGACCTTTAAGATATAATAAAAAAGCGGTGAGAATGCTACTTACAGATTAACCATTTGGCTGTTGCCTTCACAACCACTACTATCAAACCAGCTACTTGGCTTTTTAATAAACTGAATCACATTAGATAATCCACCCCGTTCAGGAATGACCACTGACGTAGTAGAATATGGCTTATTACATTTAACATTACTTTTCCTTTGTACATTATACAACTAGGGATGGGACGATATGAAAATGTCATGTCACGATTATTATTTACGATATTATCGCGATAATCCAAATATCCCTAACATCCATCATCCTGGGGCGGAACATTTACCAAAAAATAGATCAACAAGAGATCGGCAATCTTTTGGCAAAGAGATTTGGTAGAGAGTGGAGAAAATGTTCAAGAGTGGAAAAAAAAGGTTCAAGAGTGATTTCCAGGTCCGTTTTACCAATTATAGAGGGCTTAAAAGGTACCGGATATGCAGCTCGGCAAATAAAAGGTGAATTAGCCCTATTCACGGCCTGCCCACTCAGCAACTTCCTGGTGTGACGTCAATTTAGAAGGGGAAATTAGCTGGACTTAAAGCCAATAAATCATTATTTCGAACGGTAAAGTAAATTATAATGCTTTGTGCCTTTTACTATCTTGTGCTAGCTGTATTTTATACTTTACTATTCGGAAATTGCATTAAATTTGCTATTTCTGTGTTAACTCTATGGGCTTAACAGGGTTTTACCCCTTCAAAACGTGACTTCAGCAACAGGGGGATGCTGAGTGGGCGGGCCGTGAATAGGGCTTATTGATCCAAGTGCATGACGGAGGGTAATTTCACAATAAATTTAAATGAATATAAGTGTTTTTTAACACTTACATAAAACGATAACGATTATCGTCCCATCCCTATATACAACACCCCTTTAAACAGACTACAGTATAGCATCATATCACCTTCATTTCGACAAGACCATGTCTTGCAGCGTGTCTGGGTTCTTCTGCCAACTTTCACTGTGACACGAGATGCCTTGTCCTCAGTAGTATGAACTAAGATGGGAATGGGCTGCAGGGTGTCGAGGCATGGTTGACCCAGGGTAGATGGGGCTGTTGGGTGAGTTCCAGTATGTTGTGGGGGGGCCGAAAAAGTTCCCAGGGGACACGGACATAGGAGCCGGGTGCCCTCCCATGAAGTTCATTTTGGGCTGGTGGCTGTGGTAGGGCTGGACGTAGGGCACCTCAGTCTGGTACTTCACAATCCCCCCCTCGGCCGAGTGATTCTGATGTGCCTGCGAGATGCCCTGGAAGTCAAATTTGTAGGCGTAGCGCTTGCCGTGCACTTTGGTCATGATGTTCTTGTCGTAGTAGTAGCGCAGAGCGCGGCTCAGCTTGTCGTAGTTCATGTTGGGTTTGCTCTTGCGTTCCCCCCAGCGCTTTGCCACCTCGTCCGGGTCCGTCATCTTGAACTCCCCGTTGGTGCCTTCCCAGGTGATAATGCTGGCGTTGTTGCTGTCAGACAGGAGCTCCAGCAGGAACTGCCACAGCTGGATCTGCCCTGAACCTTGGGGGTAAAAGGGGTAGGAAAGTATAGTATAAGGGCTTTGTCATGACATCATACGACGTTCATGAAAATGCTAATAAGACTCTTGGGGTAGTGCAACAATCATGTTTAATTTCAAATGAACTTGCTTGTACAAAACATCATTACATCTAATCGAATTAAAGTGAAGCTTACTATTGACTTATTGAAGACTACGGCTGTTTCCTATGCTTAGCCCTTTCCCATATTTGTTCGTTTTTAATGTGTGTGTGTGTGTGTGTGTGTGTGTGTGGGTGGGTGTGGGTGTGGGTGTGGGTGTGTGGATGTGTGCGCGCACACGCATCCATTAATTTGATAACTAAGGACAGCATCCCACATTTACCATGGCTACCTATCACATGTCTTTCACAGCTCTAGAAATACATTTAAGATGAGAGCCTATGTTTCACCAAATGTGACCTTTTCACTGTGTGCCATGGAGGAAGTAAGGGCATGAGCGGCAAGTAACCTACCCACAGGCCTGTGAGCGCTGGGGTCAGGGAGCCTGTTTGAACTTTGTTTGCCTGTTCGGTTCTTGGAGGAGTTGAGGGCTTGGCCTTCTGTGAGGAAAACAGTAGGGCAAATAGTCACTTGGATGAGAGGGAGGCAACTCAAACGTTTGGGCCTGATTTGTGCATATTGGGGAGTAAACGAGGCAATTTATTGTTGCTTTGACGTTCACTCCAATCCCAGAATGTACTGTAGGAGCTTACATTCTGTGTATAAGCCATGTCTCAGCCCTGGCCTGCTCTCTTCAACTCACTCAAAAAACCAGAGCAGACAGTGTAAAGGCCTCATTTGCTCCGGTCTCAGTTATATTTGTGTTGAATGCATGCTTTCATGCTTACCTGGGTTAGCTAGTCGACTGCTTAAGGGCCCTAATGCTTGGTATGGGTCTGTGAGGAAGAAATAATCACATAATTAATGTTCTCATATTATTTTCCCTTTCAAACATTGATGTGTATAGGAATGATTGGAATTCACACCTTGCACAATTCTTGGCGCAGGTTCTGTGACTCTATTATTGTGTTGGTGCTCCATGGAAGAACCTAAAAACAGGGAAATTAAAAACATTTTCATAAAGCTGCATTGTGTGATATAATTTGATTGTCACGACAAATACGATTAACTGTATGAGGTTGAGATGTAACGCTACAGACAAATGTGTGCATGTCAACCATCAATGTTGTCCCCCCCATCCTTTATAAGGCATGTTGTCAAAATCTGGCCTGTCGCTAAGATCTATTGACATAAAACCTAGGCTTTCCCGAGCTATTAACACACTTTGGCAGTGACCTCACTCACAAAATGACCAATAGTAGTTACGTTTGTTTTGTTTGCTGTGCATCTGTTGGCTATGTGTGAAGGGGGGGGGGGCTGACTTGTTTTGACATGCAGTGACGTAATTCCCAAGGCTTATTGCTAGGGCTGCATATCGTTGTGGTTTAATTTACTCAAATGTGAATCTGTAAAGAACAGTTTTCTGAGCTAAACAATTCGTTCAACTATCATTCATGCATACAGCTCATAATGCCATACCTTTTGGTACTGTAGCCATGGTGTTTGCTGGCCAACTGCTCCTGCGACTGATCTCATCATAGGTATTCTCTAGATAAACAAGAACCAAAGATGAGACTAGACAAGGACAGGAAGAGGGCTCAAAAAGGCCTTTGAAGTAGACAGTGCCACTACTGGGAAGGAAGCCCATAAATGGAGGCCAAGGAGGAATGATATGAGTTTGACAACAGACTTGGGAGAGCTGAAGATGACCCACAGTTTCTTAGGGTGACTGTTCTTTTGTTAAGGCCACCCATGTCACCACAAGATTGTCAATTGTGTCCCAAAGTGGGACCCATAGTCCCCATTTCCTGTGCCGGTGCAGCTGTTTCCTCTCTGAAACTGGCTGTTGAGTTGTGGACCCGACATGCTCCTCATCGAAGGCCACCGCTGTGCCAAGAAACCTTTGCACTCTTGAAACTATGTAATATGGTATTGAAACTCTAACACATTATTTTTGCATCCCTAAATCATTCAAGCAGTTCTCTCTGCTGTACTTTTGTGATAGGATCACGATTGCGATCTCAAATTCTCCGGGACGATTCACACCCAATTTTTTTCGGCTCTCAGACGGACTATATTATTATGTCTGCCGGGTCGTGACTCGTGACACCCACATACGTGTTATGCTCTTGAAAGATTCGTGGCTTTGAGAATGAAATTCATTTCCAGTAATTCATTTCCTGTACAATCAAGTGTTTGATGGAGAGTCTAGAGTGTGAGAAGTCTGTCTTACCCGCTTTGACCTGTAGTCTTGGCTGTTGTGGCGTGGTGTTGGTGGGAGTTGTCGTGGGGTAGGAGAACGTTGGGCTACCTATAGAATAGATGGAATAGAAATATTAGAGAAATAATAATAAAGAACCAATAAAATATTTAACTAAATATAATTGAGTCAAATTGGCTCATTGCGTACTTAAAGGACAACAACTTTGTTTTTTGTATCTGTTGGTGTGAATGTGAGCCATGCCAATGAATGCAATATTGTGGCGTGATTCCAACAATGACTTTACAAATTCCCAGACTAGTGTACGCCAGGTGACAACAGCATATAACCTGAACTACAGAGTTTTACTTCTTTCACTCCATAAATATAAGCCAGATTACACTTCAAAAGAAAAACAGCCGCAAGAGACATAAATAAAGAATTAGTTTTTCAGTGATCTGCCTGATTGAATAAAGGTTAAAAAGGTTTACAAATTATAAAAAAAATATGTTATTCGTTATGTGAAAGTCCTATGATGTCTATGACATCTGACATCATACCCTTTAATGCCCATACATGGAGATCCCTGTCTGTAGAACCAGCCACACAGATATGGGCTGTCTTCGTTATGTGAAAGTCCTATGATGTCTATGACATCTGACATCATACCCTTTAATGCCCATACATGGAGATCCCTGTCTGTAGAACCAGCCACACGGATATGGGCTGTCTTGGCCATCTGTCTTGGCCATATGTGGATTCTTTAGCATGGTATGTGGCCGATGTGGCCTCCATATATGGGCATTCCCATATGAAGTCCTGTTAGATATGGGCTTAATATTGATGACATCAGGGAACTCCATATATGGGCATAAAAGGAATTCTGTTAGAGTGCCATCACAGTTAAGCCAGAGTGTGATGTCAGAGCGGCAAACCTATTCTGTTAAGAGTGGATCTCCTGACATCACAGCTGTGATGTCACAGTGATGTGTCAGGGGAACCACCGTGTTAGGCGTGACCTACAGAGATACGTGGATAGCCGGATACGTGGACAAGATGTGCCGGTTTTCATAGTTAACTGCGACCTACAGTATGGTCACAATCAGCTATTTTGTAGAAGATTGTTATTTATCATCACATGCAAAGTATATAGTGCTCTCCCTGTCTCTCTCTCTCTTTAGTAAAAAGAAAAGATAATTTCATGTTGTGATACTAATTTCATCCAATCAGGAGAGAGAACTCATACAGGATAAAGGAGTGAAATTGAGAGAAGAAAATTGCTAATAAAATTCAAATGAAATTTGGAACTGGAACTTAAAATTTACAATTTAGGCATTTAGCAGACACTCTTAATCATGAGAGACTTACAATAAGCAAGTTAGTGCATCAATATCAATACATTGAAATATTAAGTATTAACTCATTCCCTGCCAGGCCCGATAGTCCCGAGATTATTCCAATGTCTTTCCCCGCCAGGCCCGATAGTCCCGAGAATTAAAAAAAAAAAAAAAATCAAAACAATTTTTTTTTCAAAAAAATTTTTTGACCCCAAAAAATGGATTAGGCATGATAGCAATCGCGAAATTGCATGTTTAACCCCCATAGCAACCCCATCTTTCAAGCATGGCAGCCATTTTGGCAGCCATCTTTGTTAAACATAGTGGCTGTTATCTCATGAATGCCTGAACGGATTTCCATTCTGATTTTTTTGTTTGAAAGCTGTGAGCAATGTGGACACACGTGGTGCATTATCTAGGCATAGGTGTGCATGATCCGTGCACACCCAATTACATGGAAGTCTATGGAGACGAATGGCAGGTGGGAGTACGGAGGTATGTTAAAATGGCGGTCAATGTGTTAATATTAATTATTAAGAAATAGTAATCTAAGAAAAAGCGTAGGTAGACCAAGCACATATTCAGTAAAATAAAATAAAAAATAAAATAACTTTATATAAATCAATATATACATAACAATGCTAGCTAAATTACATGTGTGGTCATTGAGGGTAGGCAAGTGCTACAGTAAACGCTATGGGCTGCGGTGGAGTTCGAAGAGGTGAGTCTTCAGACCACGGCAGAAGCTATGGAGTGAGTCTGCCGTTCTAAGTGCAATGGGGAGTTCATTCCACAGTTTGGGGGCATTAGTTGATACATTATCTCTTTCTCCTGATTGGTTGAAATTGGTGTGTCACAAAAAAAGGTATTTTCTTTTTACTGAAGAGCCGGAGAAACGCACTATAGTAATGATTACTATCAGAAAATAGGGCTTAGAGATAGCACATAGTCGACACAGAACCACATACAACGCTATCAGCCAGCATTTGGTTATGAGCATAAGGGCGAGCCTTACTCTGTCTGAGGTATGCGAGGTGTGAGAACAGGATGTCTGCATTATAAGCGGACGTGAGACGCATCATGTCCTCCTTGGTCATCTTGCAGAGCGCCTTGCCGTCCAGCGTGTGGAACAGTATGACATCCACCTCCTCCAGGACATACTCCTTGATGGCCCAGTCCAGCCACTGGCGCACGTGGTCCTGTGTCCATACCTCAGGGTCTAGATAGGAACACATGGGGACGTGAAGAGAATGTTAAAGAGGCAGGGGCTGACATTTCTAAAAGGGCCTTTTGGTGAAAATATTGAAATTAGCAGACCTCCAAGCTCGTTGTGAGCTTGGAGGTCGGCTATTTTCTGTACTTATTCATGGAGAGGGCACAGTAAAAGGGCAGGGGCTCAAGCCCTCTTTGATGTCTACTGTATGTGTGTACGTGCCTGGGATCACATGTTAAACAGAAACAGAGAAAGAATCACATGTCAGTGTTGTGTAATTGATTTATTTTAATAACCTACATTACTTAAACTAATATTATTTCATTTGTAATTGTTTGTCATTAATTGATAGTATGAATACAATTATTAACATTTTGTGCCAACCAACTCTTGACCGTTTTGCTACTTCAGTATTACCACTGATTACACAAACTGGTATCGGAAGATTTTATGATACCTTCCCCATTATGCTGGCTATTTTAATGCTTCTGACTAATATTATTGTTGGTCTTATCGAGGTATGTGAAGTTTGTGAACACAGTTAATTTCCAGTAGCAACCTATAATATTCCTACATGAGCAGAGTTTGAGAGACTTGTACAGAAGACGCCACACCCTTGGGTTCTGATTGTCCTTGTTTAACACATCAGTGATGTAACATCCGTGTATTATTATGTAGCAGGTTAGCTTGAATGACTCACTGGCTAATTATCTGCGTCCACTTACTACATTTAAGGGAACCCCTACACCCAGGGGTGTCGCACCAAATTCTGGGCCCTGGGTACAAGGATTCAGTGCGGGCCCCCCATTAATGTTCTTCATAGGGGAGGGAGTTTAAAACATTTAGACTGGGAACACATTATTTTGTGCTTTAACTACTGGAAAATAGCAGATCTACAAGCTCGCAGCGTGGCACCATGAGCTTGTAGTTTTTGAATATTTCAAATCCTTCTATGTTTTTTTTTTTTTTAAACCTATGTTTCTATGTCAGTGGTGCTCAAACTTTTTCATGTGAAGGACCCCCAAAAGGACATGTATTTGGCCACGGACCCCCATCTCAAAATATTTAAGCAGAATTTGAGTTACAAATGTTCGCTTAAAAAATACATACAGCTGTATATTCAAAGATTTGCACACATTTTCACGACTTTTCAAAAACATCAGATCTACAAGCTCACAGCGAGCTGTGAGCTTTTAGATCTGCTATTTTAAAGCCACCTTGGGCCCTAGTAACTCAGTCCCACTGCCCCCCCCCCCCCCCCCCTTGTGACGCCCCTGGGTGTTGCTTAAAGCACCACCAACGTAATACAGAGCATAACTCTTGAGAAGACTCACTTACTCATAGTTGAGTGCAGTAGACAAAACATAACCTACAATAAGTGAACATAACTATGTGATTTCTGTGATTAATTTACAAATACACCAAAGGACTTTTTGACAGACAGGAAACCTGATTGGGGTTTATACAAAAAATAACCTTTGATAATTTGTGGTTGAAACATAGATGAAGTGAGATGGTTAAACAGGAAATAGACTGCATCCGCAAATTACACTCTACTTACATGTTTGCTCTGTCATCGACACAAATAAGCGATAAAATAACTTTTTATTTCTATATATTTATGATAATGTAATTAAGACCACACTGTACGTATTCATTCCCATCTCTTGATTGACTTTGCACAAGACAATTATGTGCCAATTCTTGTGAAACACAAACTAGCTTATCATGTGACAAATATGATGCTGCACAGTAATCCTCTGTGTTTATTTAGGCTAACTCAGGGTGTAAAATTGGACCCAAATGTATTGATTTTATGCTGTCAGACTTTAAATGAATTTGAGGATTTGAGGAATATTGAGGATTTTAAATTGGAGAAATGAAAGTACAAGTGTACAAGTGACTCAACTCACCTGCAGGCACAATGACCCTCTTCTCATCTGTGGTGGTGATGGGTGGGCTGCTGGCCTGGGGACTGGCACGGGCCTCTGTGTAGGTGGCCTGGTATGCCATCTGGGCCCCGTCGTTACTCATGTGTCTGGACCGCTTGGTGACACTACAGTCCACTGGGGACTCACGACTACAAACGACAAACAAGAGAGCATGTAAATTATATAAAAAATGTCATTGATGATTTTCTATATCTTGTAAGGTTTGGGAAATATCAGTAATTCCAATCGAAACCTATATGCAAAGAAATGAAATGGAAACAAACACTACTACTCTACTATACTTGGGGCAGCAGTTGCTCAGGAGGTATAGTGGAGGGTAGAGTTCAATCCAGGGCTCCCCCAGAGTTGGTGTCGAAGTGTCCTTGTGCAAGACACTGAACCCCTAATTGCTCCTGATGAGCAGGTTGGTGCCTTGCATTGCATCGGTGTATGAATGTGTGTGTGAATGGGTGAATGAAATGCACAATAATTGTAAAGCGCTATATAAATGCACCATTTACCATTTACACTAGCATAAACTTCAATTCTGGCTAATTACAGTCCAAAGAAATACCATAATGTTGAAATGTAGAGCATGTGGGAACCCTGTTGGCGCCAATGACGTGACCGACAAATGAATGCCACTCTTCCTGATAGAGCGTCATCAAGCATTGAGTGTGACACGTCCATCATAAGCTTTTCGGAATGTGATTCATCATGGCCTTCCTCACCTGGTTCCATTGACATGCTCGCCTCTTTTCCCGGAGTTCTGCGTTCCTTGCCCCACCCAGTCAGGCTCAGGGGGATCAGGACTCTGCTTCGAGGCCTGGCTGAATCCCCCAGCAGACGTCATCTCCGTCTTCATGAGCATGGCGGGGGCTGTGCTGTAGGGCGGCTCGAACATGGACGGGTCCTCGCTCACCACGGACAGCGCTTCCTGTTCACAAGAGGCCAGAACATAGTCAGCCATTACGGTAAGACGGGGTCACAACAGTGTTGAGTGCAGGGAAACTGACATTGTCACTATACAATGTGTGTTCACGCAACAGGTGCCACATCATTCACAATAGGCAAATCAAAGGTGAATATGACTCATGGAAATGGGCAGAGTGAATATCAAAAGCTTTCCCAATCCTTGAGTATTAACCTCTTTAAACCTGCATGGCATCCCTTTTTTCAACATTACTTTTTATTTCATTATATTTCTAAAATAAAAAATAGCTTTACAAGCTCACAGCCCACATTGTGAGCTTGTGGCTCTGCTATTTCCACAATTTTGTTATGTTTTATATTTGTGTAAAAGGTCTTTGGTTAGGATTTTCATCTACCATGCTAGAATCTAGAGCCTGTGGCTGTTGCTGTGTTGCCTGGATGGATCTGAAAGCATGTATTTGAAATATTATTTCCAAATGATCTTCATAGATAGTGCTGGTAACATCACATCACATCTGAACATGGAATTTCAGACTCATCTTTGGAAAAGCCCTCACATCTGAAAATGTAATCGAATCCTCGTCTCTGGAAAAGTAATAGCATTCAATTTCCTGGAGCAGTACTTTGCCATGACATCACAGATTGGGAGGCAAGACAAAAGAGAAAGTCTGCCCTTTTTATGTCTGATATGTTCATGAATCAAAACTGAAAATTACAAGGGCAATATGGATTATGGATATGCAAAATAGTAGATTACAAAGTGCTTTGCAAGATAAAATATCTGTAAGGCTGTAAAACTGCAAAAGTTAATAAAAACAAAGAAATAAATAAAAATAAAATAATGAATTAAGAATAAAATGGTAAAAGAAAAATGTTTTTTATATACTTTTTTATAAAAATCTGATTTCCTCAGATACTGTAAGTCATTTCAAAGTTATGATATTGGAAGCTTCAGTAGTGAACTATGTGCAAACTTTCAGATTAGGAGATGATACAGTAGTTGCTATGCTATCTCCAATCACTCCATTTTATGCTTGAATTCGTTAGGATTGAGGTTGGTGGAGCTTAGCACAGGGTGGAGTCTGTTCAAGATTTGAGTCTCTCTTTGCGCTGCTTCCTGTGTTTAGCACCGAGAAAGGCCTCAAACACCGCAACTACCGTGTGTGTGTGTGTGTGTGTGTGTGTGTGTGTGTGTGTGTGTGTGTGTGTGTGTGTGTGTGTGTGTGTGTGTGTGTGTGTGTGTGTGTGTGTGTGTGTGTGTGTGTGTGTGTGTGTGTGTGTGTGTGTGTGTGTGTGTGTGTGTGTGTCTGTAAGGTGGATAAAGCATTAAGGACAAGACCTGTTGTTCTGACTGTTTGAGTGAGTTGTGTGCATGTGCAAGGCAGTCTAAGTGTGTGTAAGTGCATGTTTGTTTAGAGGAGTTGAGTATTGTCTTTGGTCCTTGTACGTCAGTGCCGTGCTTTTTCAGTGGCTCACAGGAAACCTGGCCCCCATGTGCAGAGAAACCTTTTGGCACAGGCCAAGGGAGAGGAAACAGGGCGGGGGGGTACTGTGTAAAAAAAATGTGGGTCATTTTAAAAGTGGAAAACAACTCTTGCACCCATGGTCAGGGTAGAAAGGATAGAGCAATGGAATTCATTGGACAGCAAGGAGTCTTGATTGAAGTTCTAAGTGTGGTGGCTCTATTGTGCGTGAGTGTGTGTGTGTGCACATGTGTGCGTGCCTGTGCCATGTCTTGGGTTTTTTTCAGCTCAATTGTATTGTTAGGGTACCCTCATACACCAAAGTTTAATTCTATCTCTGAGGGCGGATTCTACCCTCATTTTCTCAATGGGATTGGAGTGGTTTCTTGCCATTCGAGGATTTTTGCAAAATGAATTAAACTTTGGTGTGCTGTACCCTAAAACAAATCTTAATGCATGGTGCAGAAAGATGGTGCTATAATCTGTTATTGTTTTGAAACTAGAAATAATAAATAGTTTGACATCTTGTTCTTAATTTAATTACAAAAGAGCAAACTTTTTGTTCTCTAAATCATAATATTTTGTAGGTCAAAACCACACTCTTGACCTACCTTGAGTCATTTGGTGCCAATTTATAATTGCTTAATATCTAAAGATCACAAATAAATCCTCTATGCACAAGTTCTATGTACATTCATCTCATTTTGGAACAAAGCTCTTCACTCTAAAAACAAAAGCTTTACAGAAGAATCCTAGGTCTTTCTTTAATTCAGACCACAAAAGTCTAAACAAAATTATATCATAACACGTCAGCTTCGAGATCTGTTCTGCATCATTTTCTTTGACTGTTCTTTGTATTAATACTGACTATCTCGTCTGCTGCCCTCTTTACCCCAGTCCACTGCTTTCTCAACCTGCTTCATGGTGTGTCTGTGTGTCTTTCTGAGGCCCTGAGTCAGTGCAGAAGTGAAACAGTTGGCTGTCACAGCACATATATTAAAGAGGCTTTGCATGGGCAGCAAATTGTCATGAGAACAAATAGAACAGAACACTGTAACTATGTTTTTCAAAATGTATTACCCTTTTCAACACGATTCACTCGACAAATATTGTGTATTTACAAATGGAAAAGACTCCATTCTTATTGAAATCTTCTGACATTGTCTCCTCAGGCTCAGCTAACTTTGTTATAATGAGTCCCTTTGGTTACATTTGTCCACTCTCTGGTGTACACGCCAGGGACGTGCAGAGAATGTTAGAGAGGCAGGGGCTGACATTTCTAAAAGGGCCTTTTGGTGAAAATATTGAAAATAACAGACCTCTAAGCTCACAACGCGGCGTTGTGAGCTTGGAGATCGGCTATTTTCGTTACTCTATACCACACTAAACTAAGCATAAAAAAGGCAATACTGGAGATGTGGCGTATAGCATGGATTTCTACACAGAGAGGGCAATTCTTTCAACATAAGATGCTAGATTCAAGTTCAGGAGAGTTTGGACAAAGGCATTTCTCTTGAATGCTGCCTTCAGGTATGGCATGGAAAGGAGGCATTTGCATTTCTTTCACCATAGTGAAAACGGCATTCATGGTCTGGAGAGGGCACTTTTTACAGACTGTTAAATGTCTATGTGTGCATGTGCCTGGTACACGCTCAATGCAACCACAGTCACAAGCACATTCTCCCGCTCTTCAGTCTTTGCCTCCCCTTCTTTGCTCTCTCTACCTCCTCTTCGTGCTCTCCTTCTACCCTGCACGCTGATACAAATATACTCAAATGTGGCCTGACCGCCAAAGCCACAACTGACTTCCTGTTCAATGTTTCTCTTTCTTAGCAAGACCTGTTGCACAGTGACACAAAACAACGTTGCAAACATCGCCTGGACAGGTTACACTGCGTGCAGACTTGATGAGCAATTATACTCCTCAGCTTAAATACTGTTAAATAATATGATGGTGAACTAGAAGCAGTGCTCTTCCGAGCACAGGTCTCCGCCAGGTCAGGTAGGTTATTGTGGCCTCCTGGTGGCGCTATAATAGGCCAATGTGAAAAGGGTGCCATGTCTACTTCTGCCTGTAATTGGGTGACCATATTTTCAGCCGCTCAAACGGGGATACGAACCACTGTTGCCTAAAACCGGGACCCTAAAAGCAATGCGCACGTTACCGCGCATGCGCGTGCCCATTCTCTAACGTTCGTGCATGCACACATACGCAGGGTTGCATACAGGCAGTGAGTGATTGACAAAACCCTCAGCATTGAATTCAGACACGCAATGAATTTGTTCATGTTTTCTGATTGGTTAGGTGAGCATGTTTTCAGGAAAAAAGCATGATAAATGTCTATGCAACTGAAAACAGCTACTATATTCTATTACTATATTTGTCGCCGGGAAACGCAGCTTGAAAACGGGACAGTCCCGGGACATCTGGTCACTCTTGCCTGTAACGGCGATCGGACACTGCATTCATGATTTGAGGCATTTTGTTCCAAAAATATGTTTGCAAAGTTTGACCTGCTGGTGGCGCTATAACAGGCCAATGTGAAAAGTGTGGCATTTGTTCCTCATGAATGTGTGTGCAAAATGTCATGGAAATAGCATGTTGCGCTCATGATTTGAGGCATTTTGTTCAAAATGGACCAATCCTGTAAACTTTCGAGGCCAATGTTAGCCAATTAGATCCGTCTTGATCACATGACTATTAGAGATACTGTGTAGTTGTGTACTGATCTGCGTGATTTTTTTGACAAAATCTGTAGGAGTAGACCTACAAAAATGAGTTTTGCAAAAATCAGCCTCATGATGGTGCTAGAACAGGCCCATGTGAAAAATGGGGCAGAGGTTCTGAAGTGGCATCCAGGGAGTGTGTGCACAGTTTGGCTGTGACCAGGCAAACGGTGCCGGAGATTAGCTGGTAATAGACGGACGCACAGACGGACGGACGCACGGACAGACAGGGTGCAAAACATAGTCTCCCCATGCCTTTCGGCTTGCTTGGCAGACCTCTCTTCTCTGATAGTGATCAGCTCAAGCTGAGTGGGTGCCTGTCAGCAGCTTGCATACAGATTGCATCATGTAGTCTTGCCCAAGCTATCAGCTTCATGAAGCATGCATCACCTGCTTGTCACTGATTAGTGGCTGCTGCTTAATTTGTTACAACATGTCTCATTACTACTGTAACCAAGTCTGACAGCACTTGGTCAACTATCTTGTTTTAAAATGTGCTTTATAAATAAAGTGGGACTGGATTGGATTGGAAGACAGCATGCAGTCATACGATTATATAGTAACCTTATTTTACTTTAATTATGTTATAAATCTGAAAAATACAGTGAGATTTGTAGCTACTTTTTGAAAATTGTACTTGCATTGTGCAGTAATAATACATCAGGGAAACTTTCTTTCATATGAGTACCTAAGCCTATTATTGTGTAATATTTCGTTATAAATCAATACCAGCCAGGGTATATTTGTAACAGCTATTAAGTCAGTGTTTCTCAACCACTGTGCCTGGGGATCTTTGGTGTGCCCCTGACTGAGAATGGTCAAGTGTGCCCCTTGAAACTGCTTGAAAGCCATATTGTATTTATCATTTTAAAATTGATTTAATCTATAGTGAAAACAGCTGATCTACAAGCACACAACGCCTCGGTGCAAGGCGTTGTGTGCTTGTAGATCTGCTGTTTTCACTACTGTTGTGCGACGGCCTTGTATGATGAAGCAGGGCTTTGCTTCGCGAAGAAACGTACAAATCTGAAACTTGGAAATACACGGTTTCGTCTCGAGTCCCGACAGTGACGATATTTACACCCCCGTATTATGTTTGTGTGCCCATGGATTCTTGGGACATGAAAAGTGTGCCCATGCAGAAAAAGGTTGAGAAACACTGATTTAAGTCACAAAGTCATGTCTATTTATGGTTCTGTTTGTTTGTTTTTTCATGTTGTTTGTAACTGTTTGTTTGTTTCTGTTTTTCTCCTATGTTATATTTGTACTTATATGTATTATTCATTATATTATACTGCTGCCCTTTTTCTATATTGTATGTTATAATTGTGAAATTATACCTTGGTATGCCCAAAACTCCAATAAAAATAAACAAAAATCACAAAGTCAACTCATTAGTCACAGAGCAGACCTTTTCCAGCTAATTGAACATATTCACACAGCATCCATGTTGCCCCTCCTCTTGGTTTGGAAACCCCACTCTGTCTGGTTGATTATGGAGGCACATGATCCATGGACTGCAATGATGACTTTTGGTGCTATCAATGAAATACACCATTGCCTCCTTCCTAAATACCTTGAGGAGATGTTCCCCATGTTTTATTCAAATAGAGATATTATATATATATATATATATATATATATATATATATATATATATATATATATATATATATATATATATATTTTTTTTTTTTTTTTGTTTATAGCTGCCCACTCCCCAACACATGAGAGCTGGTGTTGCTCAATGGAGGTACAGTGACTGTGACATTTCAATCCTTGTTGTGACAAACAGATATTATTTCCATTTCAACATTATAAATGTCTGTTTTTTTTTTTATATAATTATTGCCATTAAAAAACGTTAGCATATGTATTGTATTACCAGATGCTGTTTTCCTGTTGCCATTTTTAGATGTCTTCTTATAGCCTATCAATGAACTAAGTAAAGATGACAATGGGCCTTTAGCTCTGGTTTTCTAATCATGTCCATCATGTGATCAGGGTCACGGTGGGTGTATGTTTAATGTTTGTTTATGATTGAACACACTGAACTCTTTTTAGTTTTTTACCAAAACCTGCTTCCAAACTACTCAATTACCTGCTAGAACTTGGCAAACTGGTGTCACAATTTGTGATCTAGGCTATATTGTATATACACTTTATTCATGCTGCTTTAAAAAACACAAAACAAACTGTGTTGTGCCACGCTGGTGAGCATGTTAACAAAATGTACAAAGCAACAACAGTGTCCCTCTCCTGTTTGAGACAGAGGCAGAAGAAAGCAGAAGTAAAAGTTCAGTCGAGCTGATTTTGCAAAGGCGTGAGCAGCTGCCTCTTCAAACACGATGTGGTTTTCACAACTTTGAGCTTTGGCAAGTTTGGCAACATCACGACCTCTGAGAGGGAGCACGAAAAAAACTGTAGGCCTGCAACCAGTGGTGGAAAAGTATCACTACTGCAATGTAGAAATACTCTTTTACAAGTAAAAGTCTCAAATTCAAAATATACTTGACTAAAAGAACGAAAATACTGGCATCAAAATGTACTTAAAGTACCCAAATTAAAAGTACAAAATGTTTGAAAATAGCAAATCTACAAGCTCACAACACGTTGCTTGTGAGCTTGTAGATCTGTATAAAATAGGGCTAAAGTGGTTTATGTATGTGTATAGTATTATAATTTATATCTGCAAAGTAACTAGTAACTAAAGTTTTCGAATAAGTGGAGTAAAAAGTACAATATTTAGATCCGAGATAGTGGAGCAGAAGTAAAAGTAGGCCTATTGAAAATTAGTAAAGTAGCCTACAAATACCTCAACATTGTACTTACCTGAGTAAAAAAAACTGCAAGTGTACCTTTAAGTAACTGTATTTAGAAGTTACTTTACACCACAGGCCAGGGCATACAATAGGGTAGGCCTCATGCGAACGAAGCGAGGCACATTTCGTTCAGGGATTGGTTTCGCAGAATTCGCACACTGCATGCCTGAATCAAATGTAAAACAATGCCTTGACTCAGTTTATCCGCTGAATTTTATTTGGCAAGCCTTTGTTGGGTTTTTCTTTTTTCTTTTTTTTCCTCGTCCAGGGAGCGGAAATGTGTGCGGAAAGTCTGAGGTTTGAGACAGGAAGCCTGCTCGGTTCAGATAACGACACCTGACAACAAGCACTCCCGTTTGCAACTATAAATTATTCTTTAAATAACCTTATTTTAAAAAAACAACATCAACTTAACACAAGAGAGCACACCACCAGAACATGTATCTGAACAGCATAAATGTTGCAGGGGGGGGGGGAGAACACCAATTTAAACAAGCCTAATAGCTTTCTCATGGTCTTTTATCCTTTTAGTTGACCGTGTATCAGTGAACTACCTTTTCCCAAACTTCTAATAAAGTATTCAATCAATCAATCAATCAATTGAAAATGTACAAAGCTGTGTGTGTGCACGTGTCATGGCCACGCAAGGGAGGCAATGACACATCTTCTCTGTCAATCGTTTATAAAATGGCCTGATTGAAACCCAATTATGGAATAATGTTGTTTAAATGCAGTACAATTGCAGTCTATTTTAAATTCGGTTAAATGTCCATTTAGTTCTTATAGCATAGGCTAAATGTCTATTTTAAGAACAAATAGTCTATATTATAGGCCTAGTTTCGTTTGATTTCGTTCTCTCTCCGTTTTAATAAGCTAGTTTAATAAGTTAAACAGTCTTTCATTCAAGCTGGATGGAGAAAAACGTAATTTGTGTTTTATATAAACTTAGATGTAGCCTACAGTAAGCTATATGAGGCCAAGCGGTAGGCAACTGCATCGAAAAGCTACACATTTTGCGCCCCCAAAAGTGAAAGGATTATGTAGGCAATATTTCATACCCTCAAATGATTAAAAAGATAAGCCTACGCACAATAGGCCTTGCATTCTTGTGTAGGCTACATACTCGGTGCAGAAATGCCCCAAATCGATTAATAAAGTAGCTCCTTTGCGTTGTACCATTAGAGGAATGTTAAACATTTAATTCAAATTTCCTTTCCGAATTGGCCCCATATGTTTTGCCTCCACTTAAATTAAATAATGTATCAATATTAAGAGATACGATGTATTGTTCTTTTATGTTATTTTTCTATATTATTGCGACATAACGAATAAGAAAAGTATGTAAGTGTAAATAATCAGTCACCTCATGGAATGTATAAATGTGATCCTTCGTCTCTTTGGAGATTTATCTCATTGTGTCCAACTGGGTCCATGGCGCCATCAGACACCTGCAGCAGCGCACCATAATGTCCTTGCTATTCCCAATTAAATCGAGTTTGCAACAGATGTTTACAGTGTGCACAAAAAAATAAAATAAACAGAAAGTAAAAATTAAAAAAATATATATATTTCGTCCTGTCTTTTTTGTCCTCCTATATAAAGTAGATCACCCTGATCGAATGAAGCGATTAAAAACGCGTGTTTTTTTGGGAAATCCGTCCTTTTTACACGTATAGGCCTACGAGTCACCAATTAGTTTGTATGTGAGTGTAAAGAAGATGTAGTGGTTACTTGTGTTATTATAGAGCCGACATACAACCACGAACGGGAAGGAAGAGGAAATTTTGTACAAGAAGGAAAGAGTGGGGACCTCATCGCATCACCGCCTATTGCCTCTCTCTCACTCAGCAAACAGAGAACTGATGTGGGTGGAATGTTAAAACCAGATCAAACACCTACCTTTATCGTACAGTCCATTGCAGAAACCTCTCAGTCTTTGTCATTTAGTCGTTTTGGAAACGTTGACGCTATATCTCGATCCTTTTTGAACGTCTGCTTATTAATCGCATCAATTCATGGAGGGGAGCATTTACTCTTTGGCGCAAACCATTGCAGTAGCAATTTTCTCTCAGAGACCATAACCGGATGACACGTTCTTTTTTTTTTTTCTCTCTCTCGCTCGCTCTCTAAATTGGGAAGTGAAGTCACTGTGAAGAACAGTGCCTTGAAGCTCACACTGAAACTAGAACACTGCTGTTGTTGGCACAGGCCTTGTATTAGTAGCATATCACCAATTACTTATTGTGTAATCACTAAAGTGCAATAGGCCCTAAGCCCCTAACATTGAAAAGCAATAAACATAAGGCAGTGGTTCTTAAACTTTTTCATGCATCAAGGACCCCCAAATTGACACTTATTAGCCCCGCGGACCCCCATTTGAAAAGATATGCCAGGGACCCCCATAAGAGAATATTTTTTTTACGGCTCTATAACCATTTTAATTTCAAGGACTCCCAGGCATTTCTATCTCTGAGACCCCCATTTATATTTGGTAATGTAACTCTGAGAGTGTACACTGTCTGAGTTACGAGTTACATACCTGTCCATTTGGTTCCTATAACTATCATTTAGCTGGGGACCGCACTGGAGCTCCCTCAAGGACACCTGGGGGTCCCAGGACCCCACTTTGAGAACCAATGTACCAAACAATGGGTCTGGTTGTTGACACAGGCCTATTAGTATTACCAATAACTTTTGTGCCATCACAAAATGCAATATAGGACTAACATTGGAAAACAAACAGTCATGCATAATCATTTTGGGGGAGACCTCATGAAATTGGGAAGGAGCTGGCTCGAGGCCTCAAGCTATTATCTGATTGACTTAATTGATTTATGGGTCGTCACTCATCACACAGATACAGATTTAACCATGTGAAGATGTGGTGCTTTAAAGGCCATGCACTGGAAAACATAAACTTGCTGTGCCCTTAATTGCATTAACAATAATACTATGATTGACTCAGTGGATGAAAGCAGGCTATATGGTCCTGTGAATCGATTTGGTTGGCGAATTCGAATTTCCATGGGATTTTTTTTTCCTTTTTCCTTTTTTTTAATGGACAACACAAAAGTTACAGCCTAGTACAACTCCTGTTGTCTCATAACCACCAATAACAATTTAGGTTCTGGCTATATGTAATGTTTTCACTGACATTTTTTTATTTTCGATTAATTTGACCTATACATCTCAATAATAGGCCTACTTACCCCACATTCGATTGTATCGATCAACCAACCCTAATATATATTATTAGATTAGATTTTACTTTAGACATAATAAAAGTGTTTTCTGTGGTTCTTCCTTTTAGTTTCTTCACTTTCTTGCCAAATGTTTTTATTTTCCTCCCCGCTGTTCTAATCATCTCATCAGAGGAGGGCCAAGGTTGTGTAACTGGAGTCCCGTTGTGTCCTTGTCTTGATGATGGGAGTCCCAAGCAATCACGACTCGTGTCTCCCACATCGCGCACGATCTCCATCTCGCCGCTCACTTTTCCAGATGTAGGCTATTTTTTTCTTGCCAGAGGAGAATGGCTAGAGATGTTTGTTTATACAAGGCCCTTGGGTCGGCCTTATCTGCTCAGGCCACTCACGCCGTGATTTCAGACTTCTTCAGCAAGTCGTTTTTACGGGCCATTGTTCTGTCGAATGGCTTCTAAAGATATGCTCATGGCCTCCCACCTCATTAGAGCCGCAAAAACTCGCAAGTTCTGATTTTTTTTTTTTCAAAAGCCCCACTTCAACTCCACCCAGGTTATGACTGGGTGTTTGGTCAAGGATGTCAGGGTATTAATATGACAAAATACTTATAGCCGATTGCATTGTGTAACCTGCCTTATAGCCTACTTATCTGTTATCTATATCTTGTTATGGTAATGCCCTTTATCTTAGTTTTAATGCAGGCCCAGGCTGTTTCCCAATTTTTCCTCATCAGTAGGCCTGGCTAGCCTCATTCATTCTTATTATTTTTTATTTTATAATAATGAGTGTGTCTAGCTATGTAGAAATATTACAGAATATTTAGCCTATGCCTATTTGGTCTGAAAATTATATCCGCCAAAGAACAAATATAGTCTATTAAAAAAATAACAGGCCAGCCTAATTAAGCCAGGCCAATCTGGCTTGTTTCTCTTATTTAGCCTCATCAATATCCAATAACCAATCACTATATTGTAAACTCATTTGGGTGATTGATGGGGTGATAATAATGGGAGTCTTTTGTGAATGAATGTTTGGCTGCCAAATCTGTGTTCGTGAGTCGTGGCTGACGTCACGCTCCATTAAAGCGCAGTTTTTTGGACACGGTGGTCACGACGCAAAGAGGAGGAGGCGTTCCTCCACTGCTGCCACAGTGCCACGCCCCCTGGCCTGGACCCCCTTTATAACGGGACATGGCTGGCCATTGATTGACCACTCTGTTGTGGACGAGATCTTGCTAGTGGAAGAGGATTTTTTTGCCTGGAAAAAGTAAATATTATGTACTGGGACTCTTTCATAAAACCAGGCGACAGAAACACAGACAGCAAAGACGCAAAAATAAAGGTAGGATTTACATTTTATGATTTCTGACGTGAACGGGGTTGTTTTTGTCAGTCTGTTTCATAAAAAAGGGAAGAAAAATAAGTGTCTGCATGTAGTGTCATGCATCAGTTAGGGAAAAGGATCTCAATTTAAATAAGTCTAGTGCTTACTTGAGCTTAACCTTTTATTTGACCTTGTAGCCTACCAGTGAACTGTACTGTCATGAAACTGTACCCTTTTCTATGCAAACTTCTAATACATTATTCAATCAATCAATCAATCAATCAATCAATCAAAAAGCTACAACATAGTTATTACAGAACAATTTACCCACTCAGGTAGCGTAATTGAGTATTAGGTAAACAATATCATATATTCTGCCACGCATGGCATCAGGGGTGACTGAAACATTTTGTTTCTTGCAGATGGAGATCTACCAGTCTGGGTATTACACAGAGGACTTCAGAACCCAGGAAGTACCAGCTGGCTTTGACTTTGCGTCATATGGTAAGTCTGATGTTATGGTGTGATCACATGAGGGCCAGCAAACACAGTTAACTGTAACTTCATCCATCACACAAGACTACGTTATTTGATACTTTAAGTTCAGTTGGATTTTGTACCCACTTGGTACTGCTACAATCATCACAGCATGGAGGCCTAATACTATTGGCATTTCTGGACATTCAAATATTTGTGTGATTAACCGCCCGACTCTGTTTCCGCTGAGCATGCTTATGTTGAAGGCCAGAGGAAATGTTTTGAAGCCCAGTATCATCACTCCTGTCAAAATGCACTGAATGAGACCTTGGACAAACCGTGTGTGTGTGTGTGTGTGTGTGTGTGTGTGTGTGTGTGTGTGTGTGTGTGTGTGTGTGTGTGTGTGTGTGTGTGTGTGTGTGTGTGTGTGTGTGTGTGTGTGTGTGTGTGTGTCACTGTGCGTGCGTGCGTGCGTGCGTGTGAAGAATATCTGAATGGGCTGAGAGAGAGAGAGAGAGAGAGAGAGAGAGAGAGAGAGAGAGAGGGTGGTCAGGTTATAGATACTCCCTGCATTTGCCTGCCTCCCTCCCTTCCCTAATCCTTTCCTCCAGACTTCCTCCTCCAACAGATTTAGGGCCCCCCCACCCTCCATCACTAGTCTGTCACCAACCCCCCCCCCCCCCCCCCCACCCCCCACCCCCCCAGCCAGCCACTCACCCACCCACACACACATTCCCCCAAACTCCCCCCATGCATTTCCTCATCTCTTCCCCCCTGTTTCCTCCACTCCCTCCATTGAGCAAAAAAAAAAGAAAAAAAAAAAGCTAGTGGATCTGAGTGTTGCTGATTCGGCAGTATACACAAATACAGTCTTTCCCCCCGAAAAACATTATTCTGCTAGAAATTCACACTGTTATGTTGTGCATGAGACCCCATGTTTTCCTTGTATGAGCTTTTCCATCTAGACTTAAGTTATTTAACCTCCTATACTAGAACCCAACATTTTGTTCCTATTCTTGGCTTCATGCACACTGACCTCAAGTCATGTGTATCTATGTTGTATGTAACCTCCAGACTACGGTGGTGAAGACCTGTCTTTTTTGTTAGACAGTAAAGGACCTGGACAACAACAACAGTACCCAGCAGAGAGCTACGCAGAGCCACTGAAGACCACTCGCCTCTCGTATGACACCAAAGGTAAGCACAGCCACAATATATTCAGTGTGTGCTCACTTACTGTTATGTTTACTGTTATCAATGTATATCTGATCTGCCTGTTGATCCAATTTTAATGTTTTCTTTTCTTGTCTCACAGTTACTTCCAACGACCCAGTCCTCTTCAACCTGGACTCATACCCAGAGTTCAACTTTTGGGCCTCATATCCAAATGGTGAGCATCTCCCAATTTTCTGATTTGAATTTTGTGATTTATCACTTGGCATGTTTTACCACTTTAAAGAGTAATGAAACAACACTAAATCATGTTTTACAAAATATATATAAAATGTGTAAATGTTATCAATCCTAGTCATATTTTCACCAAGACTAAAACACAGGGTTAAAGTGTTGTCTGTGCTGCCATCTACAGGCTGAACCTGTAGATGTCACCCTGTTGCCTCAATAAAAAACAGAACATAGGCCTACACTTATTTTGGAAACAGATGTTGTGTGTCACACTAGTTTTGTCGGTGGTGAAAAAAAATAAAAAAATAAAATAAAACCACTTCTACGGGTCTTATGCTCTTAGCTGCAGTTTAGATTAAATTAGTAGGCGGAGAAGGCCCAAACCGTGTTTCATACTCATGCTGATCATCGCTTAAAAGTCGGATTTGAATTAATGTTTGGTTACCTGTTTTCATGTAGATGGGCTTATATTGGACCAGTCACAAGCAGGCTTCCAGGAGTCCACCCAGACATACCAAAGTCTAGTGCCCCAAAATGGACAGTTCAGCCCAGCAGGCATGGGGGATGACAGCAGCTCCTTCCTCCCTGCAAAAGGAGTCAACAACACAATACAGAGTAAGGAGTTTAATGCATGGATATAAAAATATGTCTGTCTCTTACATTTTCTCGTCAATAGCATTTATTGTAGTAAGTCTTTAGTGTATTTTTTATTATTTGTAATCCCACATATGTGTCTTACCAGTAAATTAACACGTGGCTTTGTTGCAGGTGAGACAGACCAGACCTACACATGTCACTCGGCAGAACTGTACGACTCCGATGCACAGAGACGGACATCGTCCTTCTGGCCTGACTATCCGTCTCCAGGCAGCTACACAGCACCCCTACCTCACCCACCTCCAGCCTCCTGCCCCTCGAACCCTGGGCCTCAGTCCACCACAGGCCAGTACTGCCCCCGTGTGGTCAAAAGGAAAAACACACACTCCCAGAGGCCAGACAGGGAAGGCCAGATGACAGGAATGTCAGCTTATCCAGGTGAGAGTCAGATCATGATGAGATTAGATTCTTGAGTTTGCATTGTAGTTTTTTAAATAATTTGTCAGTATATTACTAATAATGGTTGATGGAAAATAAAATATTGCTTCACTAGACACATGCAAAATGATCGCCAAGGGCCCTCACGGGATTAATCCGTCCCTGGGCATCAGCTCTGATATAAAAGCTCTCCTAATTATTTCCAGTCTGGGTTTTACAGAAAAAATCACAACATACCATGGAATCATACATAAATCATAATTGGTTATTACATGCATGGTTTCAGTCATTAAATCAGTGTGATTCATTTGTTTAGGATCTGGACCCATCCAGCTGTGGCAATTCTTGCTGGAACTGCTTTTGGACTCTTCCTGTCGTCACTTCATTTGCTGGACAGGAGACGGCTGGGAGTTCAAGATGTCTGACCCCACAGAGGTGAGGCCATTTCCCTTGAGAGTTTGCTTTGAATTATGTGTAGGTCTACTAGGGATATATTCCCAGCTGTGCACCTTCCTATTTTAACTGTTGTTTGCCCTACAGGTGGCCAAGCGCTGGGGCCAATGCAAGAACAAACCCAAGATGAACTACGAGAAGCTGAGTCGTGGCCTGCGATACTACTACCATAAGAACATCATCCACAAGACAGCGGGCAAGCGCTACGTGTATCGCTTTGTCTGTGACGTGCAGGGCATGCTGGGAAAGACCGCGCAGGAAGTGCTGGCCAGCCTGAACGTCGTGTCGCCGCCGAGCACAGAGTCGTGGCAGTGTCCTGCTGGGCCTTCCTCCTTGTCAGAGCAGAGCAGTGAAACATGGTCACCACAGTAGGAACTGCATGTCGTCGTTGTCGGGTGGATGTCCAAAACTCGTAGTTTTGCATTTATCATTTTAAAAATGATTTAAACTAGTGAAAACAGCCGATCTACATGCACACAACGCCTCACACCGCGAGCCGCAAGGCGTTGTGTGCTTGTAGATCTGCTGTTTTCACTACTTTTGTGCGACAGCCTTGTCTGATGAAGCAGAGCTTTACTTTGCAAAAAAAAAAGTACAAATTTGAAACTTGGAGATACAAGGACGATATGCCAGGACTGTTGGTGTTTGTGGTGCTGCCTACTGGCTAACAGGTCAATAGTGCAATGGCTATGAGGCCAATAGATTTACCCTGCCCAGTGAGCACTGGCCCTGAAACCAGTTGGCTGAAAATCACTGGAGTCATGGAGTCATGATTCCAGTTGGGGGGAGGTTAGGGTGTAAGCCAATTTGAGGTACATCATTCCATTTCTGTAAATATAAGTTTGGTCTGTTATTGTGTGATATATTGTCAACGTGAGGCATATATCGTTATTTGACAGCATCTGTTAAATATTTATGCAATGATTTTTGTAACGGTAGATTTTACCTTTTTTAAAGGTTCAGTAACTCATTTAATGCTCTTCAACATGAAACATAAAACTGTAATTTCTTTTAGACAGATGATTTGAGCACTGTAAACAAATTGCTTTAATATAGGCTAATTTAGTGCATGCATCACTTTGTAAATAATGTTAATAGTTTTCATATTTTGAGGTTTTGCATTTATTTGTTTGTAGATTATTTTTTTATACAAAACTTTCATGTCTACCTCTTTTTCTAATCAGAATAAAAACAAACCCGGGATTCACACCTTACTAATGTGAACATTTCTGTATGTGACAATCGTTTTAATAAACTGTAAATAATGAGGTTATGTACCATGTCTCATTGAGTTTATTGCTGGGGGAAATGTCATGTCAAGTCAAATGTGGCTAAATTACACATTAAGCCTACATAATTTGGGGAAACAAAAAGTGGAGCACAAATCAACATTTTCAACAAATTATTCTACTCCTCAAAAGTAGCATATCTCTGCTGTCGGGTCCGAAACCTCCTAAATCCAAAATGTAAATTTTCAGGAAAATGAGCTCAAGTGGAGTTAGGAGGTTTTGACCGAAGGGCTTTTTACTACTTTTCATTGGTTAAATATTATTTTAACCAACACTCAGATGTAGAGGGTGTTTAATAGCCTTGAGTTATGCCAAAAAAAATCAAAAACCTCAAAAATGGAGTTAAGAGGTTTTGGCCAGACAGTGACGTATGAGATGCAGGTTATCAAGCAATACTTAACTGTGCCATTCGATGTGTGCTAGGCCAACTTCAAAGTATATAGCCTTTATATTTTTGATAAAGACCGTCAAGCAAAAATATTTGGGCTAGGCCTATACTTTGGCGTTGTGAGCTGCTATTTTAGGCTAAACTTGGTTAATATAAAAAAGGAGAAAAAAAGATTTTATCACACAAAGATTTAGAGGACCCCCTGTTGTAACTCTGAGGACCCCCTAGGGGTCCCAGACCCCCTGTTGAAGACCCTTGTGTTATAAGTTCATTTTACTTTGATTGAGCATTTCAATTTTTTTGATAGGCTATACTTCTGTATAGCCTACTCCAATATCAGAGGGAAATGTTGTAGCCTATAGCCTAACTCCACTACAATTATTAGAAGCTCGGCCGGCCGAGCGTCTAGGTTGGAGACCAGCATACTCGGGAACAATGTAAATAGGGAATAATGCAAACCCCATTATACTTGTTGTCATAGGACCCATTTTGACCATCTGTTTGCCTGTGTCCATTTATGCCCATATATGGAGATATCTGTATCTGTCTGTCTGCATCCATTTTATGCCCATATATGGAGATCTCTGTATCTGTCTATCTGTGTCCCTTTATGCCCATTATGGAGATCTCTGTATCTCTCTGTTGCAGACACAACAGTGCCGGTTCCGGAAAACCCTGATGTCAGACATCAGCTCCGTATACGGAGATTCAGAAACTTTCGCGCCGGTTCCGGAGAACCACGTATCGGGTCAGTCGAGGCCAGGCACTGGACTACCCGCTGCGGCGGGGAATGCGCGTGCTGGTTCCGAAAAACTGCTTATCGGGTCGGATCGAGGCCGGGCACTGCACTCCTCGCTGCGGCGGGGAACGCGAGCGGCGAAGTCTGTGTTGACTCATATGGCGTACATGATGTCAGAGCCTTTTGTGCCGGTTCCGGAACACCCTGATGTCAGACATCAGCTCAGATGTCAGAATGAGTCAGCAGAAGTGATGTCACAATGAGTCAGCGCTTGTGCCAGTTTCCGGAACAGCGATGTCAGACATCTTCCCATTTGTTGGCAAATGCTCGTTTACTTAAATTTTTTCACATAGTCATTAACACCCACACAGTACACACCTACATTTTTGAGCGGTGGTAGACCACTCCATAGGCTGTGTGTGTATGTGGGTCTGTAGCCTGTGTATCCGTGTATGTATGTATGTGTGTGGGTCTGTAGCCTGAGGCATATGTAGGCTGAGTACCACTGAGTGACCAAAGAGGGTGCTGTTGAGTCTAGCCTGAGACACACACACACACACACACACACACACACACACACACACACACACACACACACACACACACACACCGGCTTCGACTGCTCTCTTCGCATTCAATCCGACTTTTTCACCATTTCTCAGACGTTTGAATGCAGAGAGTATGCACTGGGTATCCACGGAGGAGTATCCACGGTATCCTGTTCTCCGTGCACTTTGAAGTACGCATGCGCCGATATCTCTCGCCTTGAATATTATTCCCCTCAGGGGAATCGAACCCAAACCGTGGGTTTGTTGCATCCGTGCTCTACTGACTGAGCTAATGAACGGATGATGTGACTCCTTTTTTGTGCATTTATCTTTGACGTGGATAGTGGGGTAGGCGTGGATAGTGAGGGACTGAATATTTACTATTCTGTCCATAACGGCACATAACTCGGTAACGCGGCTGAGTGGGATTGGGCGCCGTTCCCACCGCTCGTCGCGGCAACTCGGCTCGCTAGCGCTCGCCTCGGTGGCGACTCACGGGGGTCATCGGCGCCCAATACCGCGCCGCTCCGTCGGGGTCTGTGGCGTGGGGCGTTACAGAGGGGAACAGAGCATACTTGGCATCTGGTTCGAGGCTGGGATTCACCTCAGGTTTTATTTTTGCGCTCCTCTGAGGTTGACCACTAGATGTCGACATTTTACTACTAATATCTCTGCATTTGGATACTGGATATCCAAGTATCCTGGATACTTTCTGCATTGAAGAGTCTGAAAGCACGTGAATATTTCGCATTAAGTGCGTTGATATCATTCGAACCAGGTCCACACACACAAGAATATAACTAGCTGTTCAGAAATTCATACACATTTTACTCGTGCAGCGAGTGACGGACTTATCACTTTTCCACTACTTAAGTCTATTTCTATGAAGAGGGCTGCTTTTTATAGATCAATTATGCTATGGAATAGTTTTCCAAATGAACTTCGTAACACCAGAGAAAAAGCCTGTTTTAAAAGGAAACTTCGTCTTCTTATGCATACTTAATACATAAAATAGCTAATTTTCTTACTTTTTAAATTTGTTGTATACATGTTATTTTATTTTCAGGTGATACTTTGTACAATGTATTTTTGCTGTTTATGTATTTCTTTGTAATACTTTGTGATATTTTATATATTTGTAATGTATTTTAATTTCTTGGACCCCAGAAAGACTAGCTGACGTAATGGCGTCAGCTATAATGGGGATCCAATCAGCTCCGCATAAGGAGATTCCGAACCTTTCGTGCAGGTTCCGGAAAACCGCGTATATCGGGTCGGGTCGAGGCCTAACTAAGAACGTAGGCAAAGATCTGAGCTACCTGCGTGCGAAAGTTGGAGTCTGTAGAGCCAACCATGCATGTGCTGTGAGGCCTCTTTCATGCGATTCGGGCCAATTCAGCCTCGGCTTCAATTAGTAGTCAGGAGCTTTCCTGCAGGTTCCGGAAAACCGCGTATCGGTCGGGTCAAGGCCTAGCTAAGAACGTAGGCAAAGATCTGAGCTATCCGCATGCGAAAGTTGGAGTCTGTAGAACCAACCATGTGCTGAGTGTGAGGCCTCTTTCATGGATTCGGGGCAATTCCGCCTCGGCTTCAATTAGTAGTCAGGATGGTGTCAGGCATTTTCGCCTATGTTTTTTTCGCCTAGATGGATTAGGTATTTTCGCTTGGCACTTTCGCCGTGGAGGAGAGTGTTTTCACCCACCCTGTCTGATATAGCTATAGGCTAATGGCTAATGAACGGGGCTTTTTTAAAACTTTGGAGACGATCTTGTGCATCTGATCTTGTGGCTCCAGTCTGACAACTCAGTGCTGTGTGGATGTTGCATGTTGTTCTTGTTGTGGTGCGACGATAGGAAGGAAGGAAACAGCTAGTTGTATGTCATGACGTTTGAATAAAGATGTATTAAAAAAAAAAAAAAAAACATTGTTCAGGCAGCTCCACGTCTCCATCTCGTGGCGAAATAAAGTCCTTGCGGGTTAAGATAAATACATGATTTATTGATGGCCTGAGTTTCTGGGTGGCTGTGTTGATTTGATAATGCATCTCTTGATACCCTTGATACATTGGGGTCCCCAGGGAATAACTGTGAGATATTCTTCCGTATGAAATGCATATGATTCCCATATGGTAGGCTACGTATCAATTAATTCATTATTTGGACACACCTGATTCCAATAACTATATATCTGTATTGATGTGATTACTATGGAGTGCATAGCCGTGGTAATGGTCACCGTTTGACAGGTACGTTTGACAGGTAACACCACTGTCACAATCACTATAGTATAGCCTAATATTTAAAGGGATAATATGCAAACATGGACAGTCTGACAGCAGAATTGAGCGTAGACATACAGATTAGAGCTTTGGAATCAGGTGCGTCCAAATAATAATTAATTAATTGATGCACTGCGCAAATAGGTCATGAGTCATGATGTCCCGATCACAGCATTTGATTTGGAAGATTATCATAGGCCTACTGCTGCTATGCTTTATGGTGAAGAAGGTTTGTAAAATAAATAGGATAGCCTATGCAGCAAAATTATTCTGGTGGAAGGCGCGGAGATCAACCCTGCAAGCATAAACTTTCTGTGTCTGGTTCTGGTGCGCTCTCCTCTGCTCTGTGCCAAATTCTGTCTGTCTGTAGCCTACCTGTGCATCGCATCGTCATTGTTGCCTAGTTAAAGACACTCGACTTAACATTTTAAGCCAGGCAAAATGGATAAAAAAGTCGGACCCTTGAACATTTAGGCGAAATGGCTCTTCAACGGTGGTGAAAAGACTCTCCTCCACGGCGAAAAAGCCAGGCGAAAAGACCAAATGTGTTGAGGCGAATATGTTATAGGCGACCGTCAGGGTCACACATAGCCTAATTAAAATCAGCACCACATTTACCAGCAGCAACATTAAAGGGATGAACACATTAATTAGTGCATTAGCCCTAGGCTATAATAATATGATCATAAAAATCAATGGATTTCATAATGATTGGCTACTTTTACGTTTGGTAGATAGGTGGAACAATAGTAGCAGGGGGCGAAAACACAAAAACACACATGAGCTTTAGTTATGACACTTCCTCTGCAAGTGCTCAGAGTGTTGGTAACAATTTTGTGTAGCAATTTACCCCAACTGTTAGGCCAACAGTTATCTCGCAACAACATTCTGACTGTGAAAGCACGGAAATTGTATTATCAATTAGGGCATAAAGCCTAATATGTTGATTGATTGACTGGTAGCCGGCTACAAGGTCAACTAAGGATAAAGCCCACTGTTGGCTTGTTCATGCATTGGGGCCCCTTTGTAGGCCTACAGGTAGGCTACTAAATGTATAGGCCAAATATATTTGTAATACATTTTTACCAATATAAAAAATTACTATAGTAGACTAGACTAGACTTGCTTATAGCATAATAAAGAAATGAACAGCATACTTCTCCCACCACTGTATGATGCCTCCTCCTACTCTATGTATGCCTGGTAACGCCGCCTACCTGCCTAGATATGTCTATATGTTTTTGCGGCGTTCAGTAGTGCAGAACAGACGAGATAAGAGGCAGAGAGCAATCAAAGAGCATTGGCGCGTGTCGCGTGGACCCTATTGATCGAAAGCGCTTCCGAGCACTTATTGGCCTACTTTTTGGCAAAAGTTGACTTAACCGACATATTTGGACATGGCCAAAGTAAAAAAAGCAATCAACGACGCTCTTACTGATCTGACCAAGGAAAAGCTGGAGCAGTTCTGCAGCTTTTTGGTCGCTCGCAAAGAGGAACCGCGCATTCGCCGCGGCCAAATCGAGGATAAAAGCAGAATTCATATTACAGATAAAATAGTTTCGGCTTACACCGAGGACCATGCCATCGATGTTGTTGTGCAGATTCTCAGACAAATCGATGAAAACGATGTTGCAAAGGAGCTGGAACAGAGCTGGTCGAGTAAGTAGGGTAGGTTATAGTTATAGCCTACTACCGGATCGATCACTATGCTTGATTAAAATGTATGCATGAATAGGCAAAATATAGGCTAGGCAATATATGCTATTTAATATGTGCTTAATCTTTGCCTAATTTATAAAATAGGCCCGCTGGAATTTATATATTTTCTATGGCTATGTGGCACAGGAAAATAGGCTACTTTCACTTTCACTTAGTTTGAGGAAAAGTTTTAGTTTTAGTTTTAGTTTGACTGCAACGGCCAGTCAGTGATAAATTAGTCTAGCCTACTTAAATTAACAGTTAACGACTAGGCCTATTAGCTATAGCTCATGTATTCATGTTTTAATTTTAACATTGTATTTATGTCTTGAAGGAGCAGCAGGACAATCCGGGGGGACGACTGCATCTGTCCGTGAGTGCTGCTGAGTGTTTTGAATTAGAAATAGAATAGGCCTACTGTGGTCACTTTGCCAAAAATCCAACTCGCCAAATCTTTGTCAAGTCCCACCCCATGTCATTCTGTTACTAGGTGGGACAACAAAGCCAGGGAAGAATATTTTTATAATGGAAGTGAAAGGGAAAAAAGTCCCACCCCATGTCGTTTTCATAGCCTCATTATTAGTATTTAAAGTACCAAAAGTAAAACATCTACGTGATATTAATACAAAAGGAACACAAAAGTACAGTAGATACATTGCAAAACAGGGGTTTTCCCCCGAAAATACATATGTTTTAATTAGTTTAATCTTAATTCTGAAACAGGCAGAGGACAGAGAAAGAGAGAGAGCGCAGTGCATCTTGGGTGACTCGCAATGACCAGGAAGTTGTGGAACTATAATCTCGCCCGCAACATAAAATGTATTTTAATTGTAATTCTGCCCTTTTAAAATATATGTACCCATCGAATCTCTTAGTTACATCGATATCGTTCATGTGAACTAGTTTGTTGAAGCTTATTCACCAGTAAGACTCCCTAATCGGGAGATAAGCGACCGTAGGTGGCTTATCTCCACAAATAGGGCAAAAATGTGTTTTTCCCAAATCTACCTGATCCATGTTGATGACATGAGTGTAGACATGCGGTGTAGTGATATTCGTGATTTTAGGGCAGAAACTGTAGGAGCAGTGTCCAAAAATGTGTTTTAAAAATCGGCCTGAAGGTGGCGCTAGAATAGGGCCATGTGAGAAATGAGGGGTGGGGTCTCTGCGTTGCCTTGGCGGACGAATAGGTACCGGCCCCGGCTCTCCCGGACGCTCCTAGCCCGAGTTACGGCATTATATGTGCGCTGCAGTGGCAGGGGGTCCTCCACTGGGGGCGCCACCACTTTTGCATCCGTTCTGGAGCACCAGGAGTCGGTGGTCCCCGGGAATTCCCCGTGAGCAGCCCCGTTGGGGTGGTCATTTGGTCATTTTTGCACATTTGGTCATTTTTTACATCTGGGGGTCCCCCAGGGACCTGGGGGTCCCTGGGGCTCCGGGGGTCCTTGGAGGTTGTAGTTTGGCAGTCAAGGAGTGTGTGTGCAAAATTTGGCATGGATGGGGGCAACGGTTGTGGAGATATGAGCAGGGCAAAAGTGTGACTGACTGACTGACGCACAGACAGCCCGTGGAGGTTTTGGTAGTAAATGCGACCTACGGTCGCAATTATACTCATCGAAATCGCTATGACCGCGCCGCACCACATCGTGGCCGTACCGTGCATCACCGCACAATGCAGTGTCTAGCAGGAAACGTCTATGCAAGACTAGTAATCCATATAGAGCATCGCAGAGGAAATGGATTCCTGGGGTCACTTAATATTCCCCATTCATTTTCGCCATAGACTTTTACAAAAATATTTATAACAATTATGTTAAGCCTCGAACCAAGCCATCCAGGATGGAGGTGAATCATGACCATATAACCTTTTTTTCTATGAAAAGAACACTTTGAAAATCGCTAAACAAAGGGTAGTTATTAAATGTAGTATATCAAATAATGTAATATTAAAATATGTTCTCACATAGGATCAAAGGTTATATGATCATGATTCACCTCCATCCTGGATGGCTTGGTTCGAGGCTTTAATAGTGTTAGAGTAAAGTCGTGAGCAATTAAAAAAAAGAAAAAAATGTTTCTTGCAGCCTTCATCAGATCATTATTCCCAGTTTAGGCTATCAGTTACAGTTAATTATGCAGTCATTGCGAGGGGAGCAACTTCCAAAGTTTGCAGGATTGCTCAGTTTTTGAACAAAATGCCTCAAATCATCAATGCAGCTTGCGATTACCGTGAAATCTGCCACACATATTCCCACTAGGTCAAGGAACAAATGCTACCTTTTTCAAAACAAATTTTTGGAACACTCAAATCATGCATGCAGCGTCCGATTGCCATGAAAGATCTAATGTGAAGAACATATACTACCCTTTTTACATTGGCCTATTATACAGTAGCACCACCAGGACGCCTGGCCTGGTGGAGACCTGTGCTCGGAAGAGCACTGCTTCTAGTTTTTATTTATTTATTCCAAGAAAGTTATAAAAATAGAAATGTAACTAGAAGCAGTGCTCTTCCGAGCACAGGTCTCCACCAGGCCAGGCGTCCTGGTGGTGCTACTGTATAATAGGCCAGTGTAAAAAGGGTGGCATATGTTCTTCACCTTAGACCTTTCATGGCAATCGGACGCTGCATGCATGATTTGAAGCATTGTGTTCAAAAATGTGTTTTGCTAAAGTCTACCTGCTGGTGGTGCTATAACAGGCCAATGTGAAAAGGGTAGCATTTGTTCCTTCACATAGTGGGAATATGTGTGGCAAATTTCACGGTAATTGCAAGCTGCGTTGATGATTTGAGGCATTTTGTTCAAAAACTGAGCAATCCTACAAACTTTGGAAGCTAATATTAGCCAATCAGGATGGAATATGAAATATCAGACGGATCAGACTTGATCATATGACTATAGAGATACTGTGTACTGATTTGTGTTATTTGTGGAGAAAATCTGAAGGCATAAAATGTGTTTTACACAAGTCGGCCCAAAAGGCTGATGTGAAAAATGCAGAGAAATGGTTTTTCCTTGGCCTCTAGGGAGTGCGCTTACAAAGTTTGAAACTGATCGGTGGAGTTATAGGTAAAACCACAAATAGGCCTGTTATAGCGCCACCATGAGGCTGATTTCAAAAATTTGAAGTGGCATTTCTTCCTCGACCTAGTGGGAACGTGTATGCGCGATTTCATGATAATTGCACTTTGCGTTTGTGATTTGAGGCATTTTGTTCAAAACGGCTCAATCCTACAAACTTTGGAAGCCAATCTTAGCCAATCAGGATGGAATATGCAAAATCGGACAGATCTGTGTCGATCACATGACTGTCGAGATACTGCCTAGCGATTTGTAGGATTTTTGGACAAAATCTGTAAGAGTAGTGCACAGAAATGTGTTTTGCAAACATCGGCCACTAGGTGGCGCTAGAAAAGGCCCATTTGAAAAAATTAGGGCAGAGGTTCTAGATTGGCATCCAGGGAATGTGTGTGCTCACTTTGGCAGCGACCGGGCCAACGGCGACTGAGATTAGGTGCACACAAACTGTGAGGACGCACGGACGCACGGACGGACGCACGGACGGACGGACGGAGGGGAAAACATACTCTCCCCCATGCCTTCGGCTGGTGGAGACAATAATAATTCTACAAACACGTAAAGCATGCTGCCGACACTAGCTCCCAATGCTGAGATGCAGGTGCCACCTGCAAAGGTAGGCTGCCAAGATGCCCATGTTCTGGTTGAGGCCATCTTCCATCGCCTTCCATGTCAGTCGTCACATCATAGTTGCCTGGTCAAGTGCTCCGGTGGTGCAGTGGTAAAATCCCTGCCAACCACCGAAGAGGTTGTGGGTTTGAGTCCGGCTTTGGTGATCACCTGTCCTACACAAACACAGTTGGAGGGAAGCCAGTCGGGGAGGGTGATATTTGTGACTGTACGTAATCATACAGGCTGGGGTGGCACCTACATTGGAGTGAAAAATAAATAATGGCCAGGTCATCTGCATATGATGTTGGATGTTGTTGCCAGTAAGTCATCATAGATGTAGGACAGGTGTTGAACAATATCGGTTTGACAGCATCTCCATGATGAAGTTCATCATATGGCGATCTGGGATAGTCCTCAGCAGATTCAGATGAAGTCCACACGGTGCCAGGCGGTGTCGACATAGGCAGCTGTCAGGTCCAGCAACACTACCATGTTTCGCTTAAGCGTGTTACCTGGTCCACTGGTGACCTGCCCGAAGGAGACCAGCCTGTTCCCGTGGGAAGTTGTGGGTCCACCACTGGCTCAATGCATCTATGGATCATCCTCTCCAGAATCTTGAAAGGGATGCAGAACAGTGAGATGGGTCGGTATCAGGGGCATAGTTCCGCCGATTTAAAATGATTCCAATACAGAACTAAAACTTCCTATGATTGAACGCTAGTTGCGCTGTTTCCCCCCCCCGGCCGATCGCAAAAAGAATTGTTCTCCATTGGACCCCATTCACGTGACCGTTGGCAGCCAATAGCCTCCTCTGGTCGCATTTCAATCTATGATGGCGACACCCATGCCAAGGACCCAAAATACTTCAGTTGCGCTGCATAGAAACCAATGGCTTCGCACTGTCCATATATTTTACGGTCTATGGTCGGTATAGGACATAGGTTCGTCTGCAGGTTTGTTTGGTTTCGTCAGGGCTATCATAGATATTGTCTAGTAGTCATGCACTACTAGACAATATCAGTCATCAGAATCAGGATGTATGTTTTCAATGAATTTAAGTTCATTGTAAGTTTAAAATTACAATGCGTTTATATCGGAAGGAGGCGTGTCTGAGTGATAAAATCGATATCTAATTTTCTAAATATTGAATCAAGCCCTAACTTAAAAACTGTCTGGGGTGCATACAAAAGCCTGAATGCTAAAATGGTGTTTTAAAGTTAAATACCCATTTAAAATTAACAGTTTGTTTTCAACGTTATAGTCCATATTTATGTGATTGTGTTCACCTTTTGAATCTGAACGCTTTTTTATTTCTTGCAGTAGTACCCAAAGACCCGGCTCCATCTGTCCCACTCTCAGGTTGGTGCTTTTGAAAGTTATTTGACTCTAAAATATTTATGTGATTGTGTTCACCATTTGAATCTGAACGCTTTTTTATTTCTTGCAGTAGTAACCAAAGACCCGGCTCCATCTGTCCCACTCTCAGGTTGGTGCTTTTGAAAGTTATTTGACTCTAAAAATGGAGACATTTCCTTTAGGCCTCTACTTGCATTACTTTCACATTGTATTCATTGTAGTCTCCATCACAGTCCTTTGGATTTTGATACATTTATAAACTGTGTTGTTGTTGCTTATTTATATATACGTTAATTATGCACATTTCGAGGCGCCAAAGGCCTAGTGGCACATACCACCTACAGGCTCTAATGCCAGTCACAGGTTCGATTCTCACGTCTGAAGGCCTTTGGTGCGTGTCGTTCCCTGTCGTGCTCTCCCTGTTTCCTGTCCTACTGCACTGTACCAAAGGCAGAAAAGACCTCAAAATATCTTAAAAAATAAATAAATAATAATAATAAATATTTCTCACACTGCTTCATCCACTGATTGGGACCCAATTAGACCTGATTCAAAACAGGGCCTTATTTCCTGTGTGGCATATTAATATAGATCTGAAGTTGCAATAGGCTATTCAGTTACATCATTACTGGAAGTCTTGTTGGCTATTACTGTATGTATTTTGACCAGAGAGTCTCACACACACAACTACATTTTCCTTTCCCTTAGATTCAGGGATTGCCTTTGTCAAACAACACCGGACTAGGCTGATTGAGAGAGTGACATCGATCGCAAGTATCCTGGATATCCTCCTTGAGAATGGTGCCATCAACCATGAGGCCTACGTTATGGTGAGGTCTAAGCCCACCAACCCGGAGAAGATGAGGGAACTCTATGGATACCTGCTGACTGACAAAGCCAGACACATTTTCTACGAAGCCCTTACGGTACACGAGGTGTTTGTTCTTGAGGAGCTGCGGTCTGGCAAATAAAATGTTATGCCAAACGACGTACAAGAGAATACCTTTTTGGGAGTTGGGACCATGATGCATTCAGTCTTCTCATATTTGTTCTTTTTTTTCCAAGAGTTCCACACTTTGATCCCAATGTATTCCTATTTCTTACGAATAACATTTCGTTTTTTGTTTGTTTTTTTTATCAAAGTTTTTATTGATTACTGTATACAATTAAGTTTGGTGAATTTAAAATATATCATGGCAGGGATTAATGTATTTTCATGTTGTTATTGAGGTGCTAACTTTACAAGGTGATTTTCAAGAGACAAACATTTTCCATTCTTATTACTACTTTGTCTTCTTTAATAAATAAAAATTAAACAAACATAGTTTTGTCTACTTGATAATCTTTGAATTTTCAATAAGTTAAGTGGGTTTCTTACAAATGTTTTTTCCTAAAGTCTTCTCATTGCCAGTGAGGCTTGTTTTGACTTTTTTTTAATTGTATCTATTTTTATTTTTTTAACATTGTCTAATTTTTTTCAAAATAAAAACGTTCATTCATTCATTCATTCTAGAGCAATATATGATATCATTGATGTCGTGCAGAAACTTCTTATCTCCATATTTTGACTTTTAAAGTTTTGTCGTAGATTAACGGCCTACTTCATCATACAAGAGTGTCACACAAAATTAGGGATAATAGAGGCTATTTTCACTATTTTAGTCCTGATCTCTCTTGTTTAAATAAAGAGTTATTAAGATTTAAAGTTATGCATTATAATAGCTATAAACGATGTACTGTACAATGTGCATTTATTTGTACACTATAAGGCATGTAAGACGGTGGGGTTTCAGTTTGCTTCACGCTTCTTTTGTTTATTGGGAAAAAATATGCATAGAAAATAAGGAGACTTGACTTTGGCCTATTATATCTCCCCTTTAATAATGGCTATTGGTAGTGTGTTTTATATAATTTGTATTGCTGATTACGTGATTAGTCACCTTTCCAACGTGGTACTCGTGGAATGAGCAACACAGCCAAATGTGTGGGTAGCGCCCAGGGCTGGATTAACCATTGGGCCGGCGGGGCCGTTGCCAGGGGCCCTTGGAGGAACTGGGCCACGTGGCCATTAACAATTTACTAAAATTAAATGTATACGTTAATTAAAAATCAAATGTGTGGGCCCCTCCTTTGTTGTCTACAGGTGCTTTCCTGGCCCACAGATGATCATCATGGATTAAAATCTGAGCTGGGTAGTGCATGTCGGGAGGGAGGGGGGCCCCCTCGTGGGGGTTAATCCGTCCCTGGTAGCGCCGACCAAAACCTTGCCAAAATAAATGGCCTGTAACACTGTTCTGCTGGCATTCACTCTCAAGTGCTGTCAGGTGTGCCAGTCACAGGTGTGTGCCTAGCACCTGAGCATTGCTGCCAGAATTTGGGACCTAATGCTATCCTCCCTCCAGGAGTGGAGAGGATGGAATGGCCTGTCGCGAGTCCAGAACTCAACCCAATTGAACACTTGTGGGATCAGCTTGGGCGAGCTGTACGTGCTAGAGTGACCAACAGAACCACATTGACTGACTTCTGGCTGACTCCTGGTTGAGGAATGAGATGCCATCCCACAGCAAAATGTGGCTAGGTTGGTGACCAGAATGAGGAGGAGGTGCCAAGCTGTGGCACCAATCCAGGCTGTATGGATCTTCCACATGATACTGAGGTTGTCAGTAAAATGATGTCAGAATATGCCCATATATGGTGTTCTGTGTCCAAGCCAGTCTGTGATGTCAGTACTATGACGTCAGAGTAATGTAGACAGAGGGCTTACGACGGTGAACAAACATTCTGTCAATTAATAGTTATTATCTATCTATAAATGCGAGAAGTCTCTGCGTGTGTGTCTGCGTGTGTGTCTGTCTGTAATCCGCGTATCTCGAGAACCGTTCGTCCCACCGGCTTCAGATTCGGCACGCGCGTTCCCCGCCACGGCACGGAGTGCAGTGCCGGGCCTCGACCCGACCCGACGCGCGGTTTTCCCTAACCGGCGCGAAACGTTCGGAATCTCCTTATGCGGAAATCGGCGCAAAATCGGCGCAAGCGCTGAGTCATTGTGACATCACTGCAGTGCCGGGCGCAAGCGCTGAGTCATTGTGACATCACTGCAACTCCATATATGGGCATATGGGCAGATACAGAGATCTCCATATATGGGAATATGGGCATAAAGGATGGACACAGATAGAGTATATGGAGACATCTAGCTGCTGACATCAGCCCACCGGCTTCAGATTCGGCGCTCCCCGCCGCAACTCCATATATGGGCATATGAGATCTCCATATGGGCATAAGACTGAGAACTCCATATATGGGCATATGGGCAGATACAGAGATATCCATGGGCATATAGGCAGATACAGAGATCTCCATATGGGCATAAGACTGAGAACTCCATATATGGCCATATGGGCAGATACAGAGATCTCCATGGGCATATGGGCATGTGGGCATATGGGCAGATACACTCAAAATACATGAAGAAACAGTGCTTTTTGTGGGCAACATGGCTTGGAGCAGTTGTGCGTGTGCGTGTGCATGTGAGCACGCGAAGCGTGCGAACACTAGGATTCGCCCGCCGAAGGCGGGCGATATTCTAGTATTAATATAATAATAGCAACTAGCCTACAGCCCCTTGGTGTGAAGCAGACAGACTGTGATGTTGCTCTCTCTGGAACTGCCCCCTCCCCCTCACTCCATCTCTGCTTGCAGGCAGTTGGGACTGGGAGTGCGCTGCTTGTTGACGCCCATTTGTGATGTAAATCGCATCACAGGACAGCCGCCTACAGGCCAAAATTTGGGAAAATATTTTAAACATTTGGGGATTATGAGAAGTAGAGACACATCTGAAGGTGATAATGTTGATGTTGGGCAAGGTACATGCATTATTGATTTTTGTATTATGTTTTTTAGACAATTGAACAACTGCTGAACGTGGAGTTACAGATGGAAACACACACACACAAACACACTATTTTTTGGGGCGATTCTAATTAAGGTTGTGGGATATATAATGTACCCTATAGGTTGTATAGTGCAGAGAAGCTAATATGGGACAAATATTATCTCAGAGTTGGTTCTGTGGCAGTTTTCATTTTTTCAGCTGCTGCAGGAAGAATCCTCTGCTGGTTCCTCTTCAATGGTTGGTTCCTCTGCTGGTTCCTAATCCTCTTGGCTGGTTCCTCAATCCTCATCCTGTGACATTACGTTCAGGGGGTCCCCAGCAAAGGTACTCAACACAGCATCACAATCATCTTAACTACTTAGCAAAAGTTGTTAAGATGTAGCATCTCAATCATTTTAATGACTTTATCCATTTATATGTTGGCTATTTAAAAGATAGCAGATCTACAAGCTCATGCACAGCATGCGACCTTGTGCATGAGCATCTGCTAGTTTTGAATACTGAAAAGAAAAAGTTTGAACATTTGGATTTTCTTTTATTTATTTATTTTTACTTAAAACTTCTCTTCTGGGGCTTCCTGGTAAAACTAGATGGGTGGTCCTTGGCCAAATGGTTGCAAGTAATTTACATTTAAATGTCTTGCAGAAGGTGCAGTTGAATGAAATGTGGGTAGCTTTAGCTTAAAAATGACTATATTCAGAAGCGGAATTCCCTGTCCTCAAAAATAGTTTACAATTTGATTATCTCAGGTTAAAAAGGGAAAGATAATAAACTCTTGTTGCTGGGCTTCTAAATGGGCTACCATAGAACTACATTACCCATCATTCTTAGAACCAGGAAGCTAATAACAACAAGCTGTATGTGGGGGAGAGAGTGTTTTTTACTGGGATGGTGTTTTTTACTGGTGTTTCAGTCCGAGTGTGGGGAAAGGGTGCGTTCGGAAATGCGCACCGGACTGCGCGGGCGTTTATCGTGGGCTTGCCCAGGCCTTACGGCCTGGGCATAAATATAACGATTGCATTCACCACGGCTTCGTAACTCGCGCGGCGCTCCGCCGGCCGCGCGGCCCTGGCCCGCTCTTCGCGGCCACTCGCGCCTGCGGCGCTCGGGGGCGAAGAGCAGGACCAAGGTCCGCTGGCCTTCGCGCCGCTTGCAATGTCGTGGACAATAAAACGAGCGCACCCTTTCATACACTCTGACTGAATCACCAGTAAAAAACGGGATGGTGTTTTTTACTGGTGTTTCAGTCCGAGTGTGGGGAAAGGGTGCGTTCGGAAATGCGCACCGGACTGCGCGGGCGTTTATCGTGGGCTTGCCCAGGCCTTACGGCCTGGGCATAAATATAACGATTGCATTCACCACGGCTTCGTAACTCGCGCGGCCCTGGCCCGCTCTTCGCGGCCACTCGCGCCTGCGGCGCTCGGGGGCGAAGAGCAGGACCAAGGTCCGCTGGCCTTCGCGCCGCTTGCAATGTCGTGGACAATAAAACGAGCGCACCCTTTCATACACTCTGACTGAATCACCAGTAAAAAACACTCTCTCGCTGTATGTGTACCTTATGTTATGTCTCCTTGAACAGCTGATATGCTTTTGGGAAGATCGAAATAAAATAGAAGTGCCAAGATTCCCAACCGTGTGCCAAACAGGTCTGTGTTCATACAATTTAATGAATGCTGAAGAAATGCGGGTGTAGAATATAACGCGCAAGTAACGTTTAACTGCGAGTCTGCGACTGTATGGCTTGCATAACTAGCCTTGACTTTTGATTGAATACTTTATTAACAGTTTGCACACAAAAAAAACAACATAAAAACACGGGGGCACAGATATTCAAAAGAATGCTGAAGCTGAAAGGATAACCCATTTAAGTCCTCAGGGCTTGTTTCCATTAAGGTCCTGTATATTCAATTCATCGAAACATTTAAACAACAATAATATAATTCTGCTGGAAAATGTTATCTACTTAACTAGAATAGGTCATATTCCTAATTCCATACATTTCAGTCTCCCCCCCCCCCCCCCCCCAAAAAAAATAGCCTAACTGCCACTGCCCACTCTTCTGAAAGAAAGTGGTGCCCAAACCTCTACTGAATTGCTACGCCTAGTGGTCAGCTCTCGTAATATCAAATCTATTTGAAAGATTTGGTAGAAAACACATATTTAGTAATAGATCACTTTTCTATTACATTCACTTCACACAGACCACATTCTCCATGTACGCGATAGCATGGCATTCACAGGAGCACTAGTAAACACATGAAAACTTCCTGTAAATTAGGTAGCCTGAATGTCCCCAATAATGTTCTATGGCTGTGTTGGATCTTCTTTTCCTTTCGGCTTTTCCCTTCAGGCGTCGCCACAGTGAATCATCTACCTCCATCTTACCCTGTCCTCTGTTCTGCCACCTCTTTTCACACCAACTACCTTCATGTCCTGTTTCACTACATCCATAAATCTCCTCTTTATCTTCCTCGAGGCCTCATGTACTCCTATCCATCTTTGTTACTCCCAGAGAGAACCTCATCATCATTTTTTTAGTCTCTGCTGCCTCCAGCTCCGCTTCCTGTCTTTCCCTCAGTGCTACTGTCTCTAAAGTCTAAACCAGGGGTGGGCAACTTTAGGCACGGGTGCCAACATTGGCACAGGGGAGGGTGATCACTGGAACACTGGCAGAAATGTGAGAGAGAAGATTTATATTCTAAAATCTAAATCAAATATTGTTTTAAACGTGGTCAATTACATTAAGTCACCCAATTTGCAGCAAATTACATGATGCATACAATTCTACATTCATTAAAAATCTGAACTTTGACTAGGGCGGGAGTCGGGGAGATAGGCGGGTTATTGCTCTGAGTCTAATGATCGTTATAACAAGGTCCTGACAATCAAAATATGTCTGAATTTTGATGGGGTGTCGGTTTATGGCATGATTATGTTGCTCTATAAGTGTATCTATTTTTCTTAGTTGATGCTGTTGTTGTTTGTTATGTGGATCCACTAAACAACATTTTGTATGTTTCATACAGTGACAAATACACATCTTATCTTATCTAATATGAACTATCTGCATTTCTACTAGGGCTGCTTGCCATTGTGTGAATTTATTCAGCCACGCTGACCTGGTTATGGAAATGTTGACACAGTCCACCAAACCTGGCACAAGGCTTTTCACTGCTCAAAATGTAAAGGTTATGTTGATTGACCTTTAGAGTGTACTGTCCCTCTCTAACAGATCATTATGATGTTTCCTCTGCAGGAACCTCTGCTCAGCTTGCAGATATGAGTTACACCTTCCAGCTGTGTGTCGCCCGAAGTGACTTCCATCATGGCCGTTGTCTGTTCCTCTTCCCACGATGGAACTTGCAGTTCCGACTGCTCAGCTCCAGCTCCAGGATTAGTCACAGCCTGAAGGAGAGCTACAGACTGCTGCAGCTGCCCGGGGAGGGCAAGAGCAGCCCTGCCCAGGTGAGAGAGGCATACCTCCAAATGGCCAAACTGTACCACCCTGACTCTGGGGCTGCAACAGCAGATGCCGTCCTTTTTGCTCAGGTAGAACAGGCCTACCGCGCCATACTGGCACACCAGAGCCAGGTGAAGAAGAACAATGGTGCTGGGGAAGAGGACGATGACGAGAAGCCGAAAGGTGTGGCACCTCAGCACAGACATTACCTCAGCTACGAGGGCAGAGGTTCAGGTACGCCCAGCCAAAGAGAACGGCAGTACCGTCAGTTCCGTGTGGACCGGGCAACCGAGGAGGTTATGAACTACCGACAGAAGGTACACGAGCAGGCGGCTGCCGCAGAGGGGGCTCTGGTGGACCGGGATTTGCGTCAGCGCAGCCACAAGATCAAGATCACTCAGGCTGTGGAAAGGCTGGTGGAGGACCTCATCCAAGAGTCAATGGCCCGCGGAGACTTTAAGAATCTGAGTGGATCTGGAAAGCCACTGGACAAGTTTCAGCACAACCCATATGCCGACCCTATGACCCACAATCTTAATCGCATTCTCATTGACAATGGCTACCAGCCACCCTGGATAGTCACACAGCGAGACATCCGTGAGACAACCGGTCAGATTCGGAGTAGGCTGCTGGAGGGTAGGGCCAGGTTGGGTGACCCCATGACCCCAAGGGAATGTGCTCAATGGGAGCAGCTATGTGCATCTGTGGAAGAGGACCTGTCCAAACTCAATAAGATGGTGGATGATTTTAACCTCATCGCGCCAATGCTCAACATGCAAAGGGTTCACTTCAGTTTGGCACGGGAGGTTGACCGCGCTGAGAAAGGAGCACGGCAGCTCAGACAGGACAGAGAGAAGGAGAAGGAGAGGGAGCACATGAATGAGAGAGCTGCTGCATCTAGACCTAAAGACACTAAACAAGGTCTGATATCCTGGATGCAGAGTTTACTGAAATGAAAATACTGAACATTCGATTCAAGAGACAGCAATGTCATTTGAAATTAAAGTTTTTATTCTTTTTTATTACAATACACCACAAATACAAGGACATATGAAATCATGGATTTAATATTAAATCTAATTTTCAGGTCACTAATCATTGATGCAACATAAATACAGTTCTGCAATCTAGCTTTCCCCTAATATATTATTTAATTGTTTTATTTTTTGGTTTTCTGGACAATTTGATAAAGATACATTAAGAAATGTATTGTACAAGCAACATTTTTGTTAGAGGAACTTAGAGGAACTGGAATGGTATAAGAGCAGGTTATTAATTCTAACACACTAATATTGTAATGTTTTGTTGCCATGTAACATTAACAATATTTGTACATTTCTTCAAATGTGTATGTTCAAATCTGAACCGCAATAAAAAGTATTAATCACAAAAAGAAAAGTAAATTAATTAAAAAAGAATGCAATGTAGTATGTTTCAAACATAAATCATATTACGATTTCTTAGCCATTTGCTGTATAATTGTCTTCATCTAGCCTTCTAATTGCTCCAGTGTTGCAGCAGGGTTGCAGATGATGGTAGATTCTTTGTCACTGGTTCTATTACCTGCAGCTGTGCCATGCATTGCGTGTACAACAACTCTAGAAGGGGCTTTCACCGTGGCCCAGTCATAGGCAATGTATTGGTGATAGGGATCATTGGAGTTTTCCAGCTTTTTGGAGCGGATGTAGCTAAGCATGATGCCAAATGTGAAGAAACTGAACATGCCCACAACCAGCAGAATATACATAATTCCCTGTGACTGAGCTTGAGCCCTTGCCCCGCCTAGCTGGAGCAGAGCCTGCTGGGTGCTGTAGTTTTGAGGTGGCACTGGCACTTGTATGCCTGTTCCATTCAGGCAGTGCTGCAGAAAGGCAAGCAGGACAGACTGTAGCTCCGTGCTGTTGATGTGTAACATTCTTCACGTCTGATGTCTGTTCAGTGGGAAGGCAACGGGGACACCTATGGTCGGAGAGCAGGCGTTGAAAACAATGTTTGCTCAGTTTCACACAATTGATATCACAAAGAATCAGGAATTATTGTCTGAGCTTCCTTACATGTAACAATAAGTCAGGAGATGTGTTCTACTTCTTGTTGAGGGAGCACCTGCTTTTCACCCTTGGGCTCTGGTTTTGTTGACCTTTGTAAAAGAGAAATTTGGCATATTTTAAGTGTATGTCAGAGTACATACTTGAACGTTACTGCACACATTTCTGAATATTTGAATGGAAGAAAGATATTAAAAATGCAAACAAAAAAAACACAAACTTACCTTTTAAAGGATTGGTAATTAGTGCATGTTACCAAAAAGCTTTCCATAAAGTTGATTATTACTGTTATTCCCAATGTTTTGGTATACTGTAAGTCTCATATGCGCGTCTCTGCAGTCTGTATAATCCAAATACACCTACACTCACGATGCACATCTACCCACTCTCGGCCACAAACTGTGCCCTCCTACTTCTAGCTCGTATGTACACACATGATAGTCACAGACCATGTTCAACATGTCAACACATTTAATGAAATGAGGAGGTCACAGGACAAGGTCAGATCCTCAGTAATGGGGTGATTCGCCTTCTTAAATCACAACAACAGGACATGCTTTTCTTTGTGGATGATACAAATGCTTTAGTTGGCATAGTTTTGGTGTTGGGGTATAATTTTTTTTTTTTTTGGAAGCGGTTAAGTGCCTGTGGATTTTATAAATATTGAACCAATGAAAAGTATTAACAATAGCTTATTACTAAATAATTACTACATTGGATCGATTGGAAAACACTTTATTCTTTTTTAATTTTACATGTTCTTAAAAGTAACCGTTTTGAACATACAAGCCAAGGTTTCCACCCGACAGCGTTGATATGTCCTGTCTGTACAAGTGTTGTCATGGTGCATTAGGATGGCGCTGGGCAGTAGCAGAACAAAGCTGCTTTCAGACAGCGGAGAGACCACATCCATACTCAGACAAGATTAAGTTACAGCACAATCACCTCCAAATGTCCTTCTCTACCGACTGTGCAGATCCTGTGTGTTTGTTCACCAAAAGTCTATGGTAGGTAGAAGGCTATTAAAGTTAGGAACTGCAATGCCAAGTATAAAGAAAGATTCACTTTAAAATACATTAGTAAATAAATAGGGGTAATAGTTATCCAGTTTTAATAGAGATTTTTTTCTGCCAATCCCATCCATGGAAAATGGACAGTTAGTGCGTTTTTTAGTCTGTTTTACCCAATCGATGAGCGCTATCAATAACATCAGCTCCGTTAAGACTATGATTACAACAACAAGACAGAGTTCAGACAAATGCATTAAGACATAATAATGATTAATAATTAATAATGATAATGATAATAATCCAGTGCAATCACAGCAAGCTTAGACAGCTGTACAGTTTTACCTAATAACATGCAGGCACATACATCACTGCGGCTCTAAGATGCCAAGACATTAGTTGGTAAACACTGTCCCATGACAACAATCACATGCAGGTTCACCAGTGTAAAATCTCCTGCTGACTACCATGCTCTGACACCTCTGGGTGAAATGCATGGCTATTTATAATGTAGTACATCTGACATGGGTGCAACAGTTAATTCAAACTAATCGATTATATATATATATATATATATATATATATATATGGGAAAAAAAGATAAGAAAATAGCTAGTAGCTAGTTTTCACTATTTTGGCACACTAAGTATAAAGTGGTTAATTGATTCATTTACATAATTCGTACAAATATATATAAAAAAACTGCTTATACATAATCCATAGAATGATCGCTAATAAAATAATCGATAGTGCAGCCCTAGTATCTGATTAGAAAACATTTGCTAATAATTATGCTATGCGATGATCTTAAAAGGTCTAAAACATTCTTAAGTATATGTTGCACCTGCCAAGATTATCACAATTTGGACATGCGACATCTATATTTCCCTAAATCAAACAGGTTGCATTACTTTACTACAGTATTGTAAGTGTTCATTAACTCATTCCCTGCCAGGCCCGATAGTCCCGAGATTATTCCAATGTCTTTCCCCGCCAGGCCCGATAGTCCCGAGAATTAAAAAAAAAAAAAAAAAAAAAAAATTCAAAAATTTTTTTTTTCAAATTTTTTTTTTGACCCCCAAAAATGGAGTAGGCATGATAGCAATCGCGAAATTGCATGTTTAACCCCCATAGCAACCCCATCTTTCAAGCATGGCAGCCATTTTGGCAGCCATCTTTGTTAAACATAGTGGCTGTTATCTCATGAATGCCTGAACGGATTTCCATTCGGATTTTTTTGTTTGAAAGCTGTGAGCAATGTGGACACACGTGGTGCATTATCTAGGCATGGGTGTGCATGATCCGTGCACACCCAATTACATGGAAGTCTATGGAGACGAATGGCAGGTGGGAGTACGGAGGTATGTTAAAATGGCGGTCAATGTGTTAAGGGATTAAAAGCCAAGATGTAAGATGAATATCTTCTTCAGTCTCATAGTGTTGTAATCCCAGTTGACAACTGTAGAGTGTGCTAGATGTTCTCTTCACCTGGTGGATAAAAATAAAAAAGTAAAAATGGTCCTCAAATGTCCAGCTGCCAAAGAAAGGCCATTGCTTGCCATTGCTATTATGACATTAACTACAACATACTTTGCTAAATCATATTTTCACTAATTATGATTTAAAGCTACAATTCTCATCCTTTTTCATTTCAACCCCCAATTTAATAAATGTTATGTTGTGTTTATTAGCCTATTTGAAGTTGAGAAACTTTAACTTACCAGGGTTCTCTGGCTGCACGCCATCACAGCTCTCTTTTGATTCTACAGGTCTGGAAACAAAACAGTTCTACAATTATACAGAATTATAATATGATTACCAATAGAGTTCGAATTGTTCTGTATTTCATATGACCTTTGTCCAGACAAAATGTACTTGAAGAAATTGACATATTTTCTCACACATGAATAAAATGAAAGGTCAGGGTGCTGTGGTGCACTGAGCAGGGACGCTTGTAGATAGCATATTTAGGAGATTTTAAAAAATACATTAAAGGACAACTTTGTTTTTTTTTACAAAAAGGTAACAAACAAATAAAAGATGTGTGTTAAAATGTTTTCATTTACTACTTTTTATTGTTTTAGCAATTTTAGTATTTTGATTAAAAAAATTACCAATATTTTCCAATATTAATTCTTATGCTAAGATCGGCCGATAATATCAGACTTCCCTACTAAATATGTCTTTTTAGACACAATAAGCCGGCAATGTCTTTGTTACTATTTACACCAGCCCCCATAAGTCACATCTGCCCATGAAAGATTGTGGTGCATCTTGTGCATGGGCTTAAAATCCATATAAAAATCCATATTGCATGCATGCCGCATGCAAATCAAAATCATTAAAAATCACTAAAACTATAGAAAGAAGTAAATAAAAACATTTTAACACTCATCATTTCTTTTCTCTAATGACTATCTAAAATATGAACCCTTGTTGTAAAAAAACAAAGTTGTCCTTTAAGGATTTGAGCTGAAACGGTCAGTACATAAGATATAATGTAGTCAGTAGTATTACCTTTTCATTAAAGGTGTAAGTACAATTAGAGCATGTACTACTTTACTTTATAGTGTGAATGAAGAAGTTGAAATGGTGCTTTAAGTATGTCTTCTTTTATCTGACTTGTACCTTCACCAAAATATACAAGCTCACAACGCTCACTCTACAACACGTTGTGGGCTTGTAGACTGGCTATTTTCAGTGTGTGACACCAGCGTAACATAAAGAGCCGGGACTCACTTGGCTTGGGCTCTCTCTGCTTTGCGGGCTGCCCGGGCCTCGTTATCGTCTGAGATCTTCTTGTAGCAATACACCAGCACCAAGATCAACCACAGCTGCAGAAACACGACGAGCACATACATCATGATCTCTGAGATCACAGACGTCAGTTCTCGATTGGCTGGGGAGAAGGAGGAGGATGGCATTATGGAACGGATGCAGTAAAGGTGGTCCAAATAATTATGAAGTGTGCTGGATGAAAAAAAGCACAAACTAAAGAGAAAAACTCTAACACTGTCTTCTTGCTGCCAAGATTTTATTGAAGACAAAAAACACTTTGACCTGCTGGAGGTCTTCATTATGTTTGCTTGACTAGTGAGAGAGCAAGGTGACAAGACTGTAAGTCTTTACATTAAATTAAGGGTGAAATTGGTATTAAAGGACACTTTATGTATGTAGGCGTCCTATGTACAGTATGTACTGTACACACACACACACACACACACACACACACACACACACACACACACACACACACACACACACACACACACACACACACACACACACACACACACACACACACAGTCTAGTATATTCTCCTCAAATTATCTCAACGTGTTGGCAGATCATTTTTAACTTGTTTCATGAATCAAAATGAAATCTTAAATTATCCTTGCTGTTTCATGATTATTTAATATTTAGTTATTTCTTGAAACAAGTAATTTCTTAGCATAAAATAAGAGAACATTATTATTAAAACAAGCTAATATGCCAATGTAGACTATGGTAATTTGTCTGGACATATTATGTTGAAAGAAGCCAGTAAAGTTTCCCCAAAAGCAGCAACCCTAGCCACAACCTGTGGGCCGGGGCCCCTGGTGGGCCGTGAGGACAATACCCTAAATAATTGGGCCCCCAAATAATTGGCAAAACACTAAGACTATATTGACAAGATAAAAATGCTTAGTTTTAAAATTAGTTTTCATTGCACACGGCATGTGCACTTAAGCCTCTCCAATTGATCCAAAATGCTGTGGCGCGACTGGTCTTCAACCAGCCAAAATTCTCACGTCTCCACCCTTCTCCGCTCCCTCCACTGGCTCCCGGTCGCGGCCTGCACTACAAAACTATACAAAACACTGATGCTGGCCTTCAAAGGTATGAGGTATGGAGGTATGGCACCTCCATAACTCCAAAGCCTGATCAACCCCTACAACCCCACCCGTTCACTCAGATCAGCTAACACAAGGATGCTGACAGCACCCTCGCTAAAAACCCCAGGACAAATATCTGTCCTAGACAATTTGCCCTCTTGGCCCCCAAACTGTGGAATAAACTCCCTGTCGCACTTAGAACAACAGACTCACTCCCTAGCTTCCACCGTGGCCTGAAGACTCACCTCTTCAGACTCACCTGCCAATAGCACCCGTAGCACTCGCCTACCCCCATTGACAATTATAAATACATGAAAACTAGATAGCATTTTTTAGGTTTTATATAAAGCTTTTTACTGATTAGGTGCTTGGTCGACCTACGTTTTTTTTTGTCTACATTGATATTTCTATGCATTTGATGTATTGATGTTGATGTATTGATGTATTACCTTGCTTATTGTATTGATGTATTACCTTGCTTATTGTAAATCGTTCTGGATTAAGAGCGTCTGCTAAATGCCTAAATTGTATATCTGCTATTTTTAATAGTTAAAGCATAATATAATGGTCACCAGACATTAATAATAGTAAGATTCCGGTCTTATGGAACACAGCATAAAGAAATCACTAGGTGGACTCCTCACCTTTGGCCACCACGCTAAGCTCAACGTCCTTCTCTATGATGACATCCTTCTCAAACAGCGGGTGGTAGAAGAGGGTACGCCGGATGGTGCAGCGGTATGTACCCGTGTCGTTAAAGGTGACGTTGTGCATGAAGATAGCTCCTATTTGAATATCCTCTTGTAATGTCCCTTTCCATGTCAGACGATCGCTAAAATCTTCATGGAGGATGGTGGCGCTGGGGTGGTCATAGTGGAAGATCTGATTAGGTAGACAACAGAGATAACGTCTAATTATCTGGAAATGTTTACTGAATGTGTGCTGCTATCTGGAAATATAGAATATTCCAACAGTGAAGTCACTACTCCAATGGTGATATAATTGATTACAATTGATATGAAAATATAGTGTTAACTAGTCTATCATTAATCTCTTTTTAACTGAATGGGATCCCAGATCTATCATCAACAGATCAACACATTTTAAACATTTTCTTTTGTCCAATTTGTCTTTGTCTGATGCAAGGTCCCCTAAATCACCCAGACAACAGTATTCCTTATTTAGCTGTAGGTGAATTAATTGACCCCAGAGCACAAATGCATACTCACATGCATGAATTCCTCCTCGCCATCTGGTTGGAAGTACCAGTCCACAGTGGCTTGGGCAGTCACTTCCTCTCTCATCTTGCAGGAAATACAGCCCAGAAGGAATCCTTTCCCAGCCACAGCTTCTGTCATAGAGTCCACCTCTGCACAGCCACCATGGCACTGAGACACTAATAACATAGTAATAGTAATAATAGCATCATAGTTAATACTCAGTATACTCATTAATGCTGCCATTAATATTGTATGTGTGGATTTATGATATACACCAGTGTGATGCAGAATAACATATGAGTCAAAAGCTAATAAAACAATTTCAAAGGTTTCTGAAAATATTTGTTACTGGTGGTAGTGGACAAGAGCACGGTAGACTAGCCCTACTCATAAACCTATATTGCACCTGCAGAACCAAGATCCCTCCCTTTATCATTTAACTTACCGCATAGGCAGAAGACAACGGAGATAAACAGGCCTAAATGGCGTATCATTTTCACTCCCACTTGGCAGTGTAACGGAACTTTGCCTCGTTCTTATTCAGTTCTTTTGTCAGCTCAAAGTGTTGATATTATTCCAAACAGTTTCCAAAAGAGTCCATGTCCATTGCGATGAGCCTCTTCGCCCCTTGAATGACTATGTTAATCAGCAGATTGTCAGCCTTGTCCTCATATGTTTAGAGATCGAATTAGTAAAGACAAGACTCAATTAGAAACACTGAACACTGCGTCAATATAGCATTTAAAAAGTCCTGTAGCAGTAGGTCTAAAGTCTTCACAGCAGCCAAGTCTGAGTTTAAGACAGCTATATTTAGAGCGTGTGAATCCACGTGTGATGCATGTTTAAAATGTTTCAAGCCTAAGCCAAGTTGGAATCTGAGACTTTGAAACAGCATTCTACTATTGTGATAGGCTACCCATAGCCTAGCTACAGCGTGTTTGACTCTTCTGATTTATGTTTTGCATAATTGTAAATTACACACTAGGCCTACCTTCACAAAATGTGTCCAATATGTTGTTTAGTGAATTACATTTTTGTTTTGGGACTGTGATAAATTCAGTAGCATACCGGTAGATGCATAAAATACATTATGTCTTGTGTATGGTTGTATTGTTCAGTGTTAAATGTATTATTTCATTTTGATGTAGTATAATTTTCAATTCATGCTTAGAAGAATGTTTGCAAGGTCTGATATGCAAAATGATGCTGCTGACAATGTTTTGTTAAGCAAATCATGTTAGACCAGGGGAGTCCGTGGAAGTATCACATGTGGTCCCTGATCATGCATTCAGTATTGTAGGAAAGTGAAGAACTTCACAGTCCCTTGTAGGGATGTCTCGATCAGATCAGGAGATCGGGGATCTAAATAAATATATAAAAAAGGATAAGCTAATGAGTTTTATTTTTATTTTGTTTTGATCCAATGCTGCACTAAGTGAAAAAAAAAGCTATATGTTATGTAGAATGGAAGCTGTCAATTAAATAAAAAAACAACCTTAAAGGACAACTTGAATGTTTTTTTTCTTTTCTTTTTCCTTAATGCATTGCCGATAGATCGGATTGGGAAAAATCGGTATTGGCAGATACTCAAAATTGAATGATCGGGATCGGATCAGGAGCAAAAAAACCTGATCGGGACATTCCTAGTCCCTTGTGAAGTTCTGGATGAGATGTCAGGAAGAATTCCCAGAGCTTACAGTAAAAACTTAATGTATTTTATCTTTTGTAACTATGTATCTCTGTGATAGTACTATTTTCACGCTGGCATATACCTGAAGAATATGTACAGGGCAAGGTTCGAGACAGAAAATGATATGAGACATAAGACTCCACGCCAAGAAGAGTCAGACATCGACCACCCGTAATTATGCCATCATGCCATGAGATACAATTCACTCAATGACCTGGTGACCTAAGATGACGTATCAATGTAGTTTACAGCAGTTACGGTAAATGGAAGTAGTAGTTTTCCACAGAAAAGGGAGGAGAAGGGGAAGTGTACCGGATTGCCTTAGTTATCATTATTAGGAAATGTTCCCATGTAGGGTGTGTCTGCTCACTTATACATAAGTAACACATCAGTGCATTAGTTTAATATAGAAGGCTGGATAAAGTAAGACAAATTGTCAAAAACACTCAATCACTCAAAAACGCTCTGCTCACTGAGAGTATCAACAGAAAGGTTTTTCTCAAGCTGGCAAACATTTATCACATACTTTGAGGGTCTGAGGACACTTCCAGTGGACTGATCGATATCTTGTAACCCAGTGGCTGCCCGAAGCACAAATATCTATAATGTTATGTACAACCAAGGAGGGTGATGTCTGTTAACACTCCAATGACTTGTTATATACAATTTACGACTGTGGTGTCTAGAAGATTTAATTCCAGTGTTTCTGTTTTTTCATTGTTTTATTTTATTTTATGTTCTTTTTCCTTTAGTTTATTTTTGTTGTTATTTGTCTTAATTGTTCTCTTTTATTGTGTATATTTATTATGTACATTTATTGCATTATTATCTATTTTATTTCTGTGCTTATGTTTCTTTTCTTTTTGTAGAGTGATTATTGATAGCAGTATGGGAGGAGGGTTGGGGAAAGGGAGAAAAACAGAAAATAAAATATTGTCTTTACAGTGTTGATGTAAAATGTATATTACTGAATCCTATGTGACATGAATAAAGATATTTAAAAACATGTGTCCAAGAACATGTGTCCACCCAACACAACAGTATTCCTCAGGTTGATTCTTAATCAGGGTTGTGGTCCTTTCACAATAATCAGGTTGAAAACCCCTGAGTTAGACAAACAAGTTGTTTTTTTAAGAACCCTACATATATTTATGAACTAATGGTGATCAGCCTTGTAGCCTTGCATTAGCATAGTCGGCACATAATCGGCTCCTTAGAAATATTAACATTCTATATTAATACAGCCATTCTATATACATCGCTGCACTTCTAAGAATTATGATCTAAATTGTATTCAAAACAAACACAAAAGAGAAGAAAAAACATGCAACTGCCATGTATATTTGCATCACACAAACAATCAGGCCTTATAATAAGTGATAAATTGTTATTTACATAAGTCCACAAAGGCTTGAACCAGTATCGGTTGTCTTTTCAACTATATTTGACATTAAAAACAGCTTAAAGCCAAACCTTTTTATGTTCCTTTGATTTAACACTGTAAGCCTATATATTTTCATGCCATATCTTCTTTATTGAGTGCACTGCTTGGTGGTACAAAAAGAATTTCCCCAAGGACAAATAAAGCATCTATCTATTGAGTGTGCCTTGCTGGGGCCAGCAGTGATAATCTTCCCATTAGCTCATTGTCTGTAAATCGTGTTGATGCAGCACATTGTAACAGTTTGTGCTGTACAATAGCAATTATCTTCTCTCTCACTTACGATATCATTCCATGAGTCAAACACTGCAAAGCACAACTGTATTTATAGCTTCATACAATATTGTATAAACCTTTTGGTGTTATCATCAGCATTGATACCCGCTATCAGAGGCTCGGACAGTCAGTCTATGCCAACAACCACTTGGGAAAACAAGGGCACTGTAGTCAAGGCTGAGAAAACAGACATTGATTGAAGTCCTTGTCTTGTAAACAGTACAAGGACAAGGAAACAGGAGATTAACATGGTACTCGTTAACACACAGTGTTGACATGATGAATGAGATGAGCTATGTTTCGTTTTTCTGTGCTTTATGTCTTCACAACTCTTGACTGAATAAGCTACATCACATATTGGATATTTTCTAGGTAGTTATGTGTCAGAAATGTAATTAATGCACTGGAATAAGTTGGGCTGTGATGCATGCATCTGTTTGTCAAGGTATGAGTGCCATTTGACTTGAGTTGGATGTCAAGGATGTTTTCCTGTCACGTGACTGTATGACATAGGAACCACTGGGCTCTCCTTGTCTCTTTTAACCTTGAGGTGGTGGCCAATGAATGATAATGATGCTATCCGAATCAACAGAGTACCGACAGCACAGCAACATTCATGTAACTGGGCAGACAGAGAGAGAGAGACAGAGAGACACAGACAGACAGAGAGAGAGAGAGAGGGAGGGAGGGAGGCAGAAAGACCTTGGTCAGCTGCATGTAGGGAAAACAAACTTCAAGGAAATGTTGACATTATGATAAATGTGTGTGTGTGTGATGACAGAGGTGCAACACTCTCTCTCTTTCTCACACATGCACACGTGCCCGTACACACACACACACACACACACACACACACACACACACACACACACACACACACACACACACACACACACACACACACACACACACACACCAAGTGAGTGACACACCTCCTTTCACTGTATGCCGGTGCTTTTTATTTTTAGCTCAGATCGAGTTTCCAGTCCCCAACCCAGCGCTCAGGAGCGCTCAGCAGCACAACCGATAGTGACTTGGAGAGGTGTGCACTGGTTACTTACAGCACAGCCTCTTGCATCCTGCACTGGCACCGATGGAAGTGGAGCTGTCCAGGCAAGACGCAGGCTGAGGAGACAGAAGATAGGAGATATGCCCTGTAGATTTATGGAGAATTCAAAAATGCCAAGTCATTGCAACACCCATTGTCTATCGAATGCACACAGAAGAGACAACAGGCTCAATCTCAAAGCTGATAGGCAGTTTGTGGTGAGTAGCCTATCTGCCCTTGTTGCCCTTGTATACCGTTTAGCATTTTAGGAGAGCTATTTGAGATGACCAAGTAGACTATGTGTTTACAATTCAGTCAGTGTTATATTCACTGTTTATATTCATAAATGTCACAACAACAAAAAAGAAAAAGAAAAGAAAAGAAAAAAAAATCTGTTGGTTAAGAAAGAGGAAACAGAGCATGTGTATGTTCTACATGAGGTTGCAGCATAGGGGTTGCAGGGATTTGAGCTGGAAGGAAATATAAATGCTATTGGCATACAGACTAAACAATTACACTAGGTTGAATTAAGGATGTCAATCCATCTCATGACATTTAACTGTGTGCATTTAATTCCAATGTTTCATTCAGAATGTAGCCTACTCATGGGAAATGAAATGCTAAATTCTCCTTTCTTCTATTCAGACTTCTGACAAGGTGACCTAACTGTGTGGTTTGGAGGACAGGATATCATATCGCTTACACAGTTTGCATCTGCAAGCCACTAGTTCAGAATAGAGAAAGACTGATCATATGAGGCAATGCTGCGAAGGGACGCAAGAGGTAAGTTCCTGAAAATTATTATTTTAATGCCATACAGACAATTAATACATTTGCATTATATTAAGATCATCACTTCACGTCACTAAATACAAAATGTATTTAATTATTATGTTATAACGGTATTGTGGGGCAAAGACTCGAGTTCAAAATAACTGCACAAAATCGTATTCGACACAAGGGGTCGCAATATTCCTCCCAGATGCTTTCACCTTTACTGGTAACTGAATTATATTTTCACTCTCCCTTCAATTTAGCAACATTTCAGGATATTTGGGGCTAGCCCATGATAGCACATAAACCATTATGTCAACGTCAGTTAATGAATAATGGGTAGGTGGGATAGCCAGGTAAGATAATTTTTTATCTAACTTGAAGCTTCAAATATAATAACATAGCAGTCTACAGTGTTACATTTGTGACATGACATCGACTTAATATTGACCGGTTGGCAAATATAACTTAAGTGGACAACAGTTAATAAACAGTTCTATTTTGAGTTTGCGCTCGGCTCAATCTTACAGAACAGTTGTAACTTGGGTTGGTACCTGACTGAAGAAGATATTATAGGCTTTTATAGGCTCCAGTAGATCAGTGATTCTCAAAGTGGAATCCAGGGACTTTGTGGGTTCCTTTATGGGGGTCTAAATTGATCCATACAAGTCTGTAACTGGTCCATTTGTTTCCATTTTTGTATACTGTCAGTGTCAGAGTTAAGGGGAGACCTTGAAATGTCAAAGTATGAAACACTGCAGTGTAGATGCTCTTCTCAGCTGTTGCTTGCAGTTGCAGCCCACATCCTCTGTGTGAACAGTTATTTCCCGGACCGTACCACAAAGTTTGTCACGGGGGGGGTAGCTCGTCTGCTAAAAGAAGGCATAGTGTATCTGTATTTGTATAATTAGAAACACGGCAAGTCGTGTTTACGGAACTGCGGTGTTACGAAAGCACGGGATGTGTGATGGATTGTGTGTTTTTTATCCACAACTAGGTAAACACAAGAATATGTTTGGTGTTGTTCATCAGGTCCCCCCTCCCACCGCGTAATAAGTTGATCGGCCCCGGCATTGACTTCATTTCGTTTTTTTTTTTTTTACTTCAGACAAAAAGCTTGTGTGTGTGCGGGTTTAAAAGCCACCAGGCTACATACTTACTGACTTTTATATATAATGTTTTTAAATAAAAAATGGGAGAAGTGTGGTCTAGGTTTGCAGTTATTGAGAATGTTAATTTACTAGCCAGATAACAAGACATCATTTCGGGAGCTGCTGTTGCTCTGTCTGGAGTAGAGGAGGTATTAGTAGCTGGCTGAGGCTAACTGTTAGCTGTAGCCCGTTAGATGCTTTTCTGAGAATGTTGATGTGTTCCTGTGAAAAAGTGGATTTTAACATCACTCCTCGCACCGTCGCGAGGCTCGTTTTCGAGGCCGAGCAAGATACCAGAAATGGAGGAAATTCATCAAACGGGAGGTAGGAAATACTCACTATCAAGTGTTGTCTTCCCAGTTCAGTTCAGTTCAGTTGGCCCCCCCTGCCTGATTTACAGTTTAGCTTTGGGCCTGGGTGTTTCACTTCTGATGATAAAGATGCACAGTGTCAAAGCCAAGGGCTGTTTGCCTTTTGTGTAGTGATAGTATAATAATTGCAGATCATACTCGTACCACCACAACGTCACAGAGCGCGCGCGCGCACACACACACACACACACACACACACACACACACACACACACACACACACACTTACTTGAGACGATTGAGTCACTCAACTAAACACAACAAACTGATAAGTTGATGACAGTGTGATATCACACAGACCAGTGCATCTCCTCAAAATAAATTGGCACCGCCGAGGCGCCGACCCCCATTTGAAAAGATATGCCAGCAGGGACCCCCATAAGAGAAGATTTTTACATCTCTAGCAGTGATTCCCAAACATTTTAATTTCAAGGACCCCCAGTTTGACAGGTATGCATTAGGCTACATGCATTAGGCATTAATGGCGTTTCTATCTCTGAGATCCCAATTTATGGGTCCATTTGGTTCCATTTGTAAAACAATCATTGGTGGTGATCATCATCATCATCATCATCATCATCATCATCATCATCATCATCATCATCATCATCATCATCATCATCATCACCACCACCACCACCACCACCACCAACACACAGTTTAGCTGAGCACAACTTCACCTCTGCCCTTAGCTGTCTTGTTTTTTATATGGCTAGTGTAGCCTTGGATCAAGACTATCATAGGTGTTTTGACATTTGCATGACATGCAAATATCAAAATCAAATGCAGAAATGATAGTCTTGGTCCAAGGCTATGGCTTGTATAAAATACAGGCCTGTTGTTCGGAGCAGAGGGCAGGAGGATAATTATGATAGATTACACTGGGCAAACACCACCATGCCAAGATTGTTCTTGTTCAAACAGATCATAGCAAATACTGTCTCGCTTTCTTGGGTTATTGCTTTGGTAGTGCCTGCTTTGATATCGGACCAATCCCACATTGTTACAGTTTGTGACTGTTACATTTTTATTTTTTTAATTTTTTGTTGTTACACTGTGTTATACCTTTGGTTTGCTTTGATTGTGTTGTTGAGGCAGTTATCATTATTTAATGGTGACATGGACTATTGATTGTCAAAGCTGGTGATGTTGTATCTAGGCGAGATCATTGTTTGTCTGTGCTTTTAGTGTGGGGTTTTGGAATTTAGTCATTGTTGGACTTGGAAACTGTTTCTCAAAACGGTTTTGAGAATTTGGTGGTGAGACGTTGGTCAGACTTGTGATGGTATTACCTGAAAATAGCATATTTCTGTCTCGTGGTCTCTTCTGTTCAAATTGGTTCGGCTGTTTCAGTGTTACTATACTTGAAGGGAGTGCGGAAATGTCTTACTGATATAGTATCCAAACAACATTCAAAACAACCCCACCATGAATACCAACTAAGCCTATTTATCTGCATCCAACAATCTTGGAATGTGATACTTGACATTATTGGAATTGGTTATTCAGACAGTCTATCGGGGAACCAACAGAAATTGTCTTTGCCTCACAATCATTCATTCAGATTTGAACCACTTTAACCATTATTTTATGCTTTAACTGTTGAAAAATAGCAGATATACAAGCTCACAGCGTGGCACCGAGTGCCGCACTGCGAGCTTGTAGATCTGCTATTTTTGAAAAATCGTGAAAACGTGTCCAAGTCTTTGAATATCTTTGACCCGATCTTTGACCCGACTTCTAAATCCTTCCTCTAAATCAGTGGTATACTGGTATTAAAACTTTTTCATGTCAAGGACCCCCAAAATTACATTTATTTGGGCGCAGACTCTCATCTCAAAATATGTTGTTCCAGGGACCCCCCAGAAGCAGAGATTTGAGTTACAAAAGTCTGTTTTGAAAAATATATATTGAAAAATGTGCACACATTTTCACGATTTTTCAAAAATAGCAGATCTACAAGCTTGCAGCGCGGCACTCGGTTCCGCGCTGTGAGCTTGTAGATCTGCTATTTTTCAATAGTTAAAACATCCAATAACCCTAGGCCTAAATGGGTTAAAGGATTAGGTTGTTTAAGTGTTTGGCTACCATTTTGAATGCAAAGTATCTCTTCTCTTCAGACCCCAGCCACCACCGGACACAGGTCTGTGTTCAACCCATGCTATGAGACTCATTATGCAAGTGGAACCTTGGGAAATCTGCTGAAAGGGGAGGAGGGAGAAAAAGAGGTGTAGACCTGGTGAGGTGCAGCAATCAACTGCTGGTTTGGCCACAGGCCTAAGTGTTGACTGGCTGGACAGCTGAGCTATAAATGGACGATCTTAAAAAGATGGGTGCAGAGAGCTTTTAATTTCTGAAGAAGGACTTCTCCCATCAACCCTTGATGCATCATTGACTTTGGGGGTGAGAGGGAAACGCCACAATGATGTCATCTATATTGTTCTGCTGTTAGACTACTATAGTATGCATTTCTTTGAAAATACAATTTGAGAAATGCTTAACTAGTCTTAATCCAAGGCGTACTGTGCATCACACAGACGTTTGGAAGGGATTTTACACAAAGTTCCTAAGAGAAACTTGGCATGACTGGAACCTCCCAGCCAGTCACAGTCAAACTCATCTCTCCAAAGCACTGCTATGGGCCCTTGACTGACTTTGACAATCAGCTGTGGTAAGAGAATGATGACAATGTCAGACTCCTCACCAGGCAGACCAGAAGGTAACACTCTGGCTCAGCCCATCTCCATTCCCACGCTGACTATCCTACCGCCGTCCTCTGACACAGAGTCCTGGTCTTGCTCGCCAAGCCCCAGAGCCTCGCGCTCCCACAGACACCATAGACCGCACCGCAGCAGGACCCGCGCGAAGAAGAGGAGCGAGGAAGAGCAACGGGCACCGCAGGACTGCTCTCCTAAACGGCAATGGGAGGTACCGCCACGGATTGTTGTGGAGACTGTTGAGAAGAGGCGCAGCGCTTCCTGGAGGAGCCCTTCGCCTTGCCCCTCTCTGGCTTCCCAAACAGAGGGGGAAGAGCATGTCCAAGACCTCCTCCTGCGTCCTCCCTCTCGCTCCTCATCTCGTAGCTTGTCCCCCATCCGGCGTTCCCGCTGGTCCCTCAGGAGCCTGCTCAGCAGGGACTCCGACTGGGACAGCGTCAGCGTCGGCTGCAGGTTAGTGCTCTGGCTTAGCCCTAAATCAGGGGTCTTCAATGTTTTCAGACTAAGGACCCCTTAGTGGAGAGAGAGAAATGAAGCAGGGACCCCCACAAACCTCTTCATAGATTCCATATAGTTTCATTATTTGACAGCACAATCATTATTGTGTTTTGGATTCATGTCCGTTTGTATTTTCAGATATTTAACTACTTGAACCATCGATACTATAGAACGAAGCTAATGAAAACATTTTAACACTCACTTTTTATTTTCTCTAATTACAATCTAAAATAGAAACCCTTGTTGTAAAAAAACAAAGTTGTCCTTTAAACTTAACCTTTCACTCTATACTTAGTCTGCTCTTTTTCCCCTCTACACCAAACCTCTTTGCCGAAAATAGCCGATCTACAAGCTCTTTTGGCTAAAGTTCTAAGAATATATTATGGACACTAGGGTTCAAGTGGTTAATATTAAAAAGGAGAAATGTTTCTATCACTGAAAGATTTGGAGGACCCCCTGTGGTAACTCTGAGGACCCCCTAGGGTTCCCGGACCCCCTGGTGAAGACCCTTGCCCTAAATAGCATAATGACTAAATGGCCACTCTGATGGAATGCAAGTGATGGGAATTCAGGTGTACAAGACTACCGTAGTTAATTGTGTTGTTCCTCTTCGGCAGCAAGTCAAGCTTCATCGGTAGTCATGCAGTGAACTTTCGGGGGTCCTCCCTTCAAGGTTGGGCTCACTTATCTTGTGGCTGCAGCAGCCCGATGTCACAGTGGTTCAGAACAGAACGTCCTCACAGCATCAGTGTTATGAATGTGGGTTATGCTTGTTCTATTCACTCAAAGGAGAATTTGCATGAATAACTACAGTACAGAACCCAGATTTGCTTGTGAAGAGACGGAGACTAAACCTAGCCGCCTGAACTATAGCGTATGCGTGCATGTTGGTGTTAAAGCCACTGGAAGCCCAAAAAAATAGCCTTCTAACTATGTGATTTAGTGTCTTATGTACATAATGGTAAGCTTCTAAAAAGTATTAGAAATTAATTTAAATCAAAACAATAAATTATAATGTAATTTCTTTGGTAAACCTTTCTGCTATTGTGTTTGAATTGGGGTGTTATGGTTATGCTGGGACATTCATTACAGTAATAAATCCACATCTTGGGAGCAGAGAGATAATTGTTGCACAATTAACTCTCTGCTCCCATCTCTCTCTCTCTCTCTCTCTCTCTCTCTCTCTCTCTCTCTCTCTCTCTCTCTCTCTCTCTCTCTCTCTCTCTTCTCTGTCTCTAATCACGTAAGCTGATCACCTAAAGTCTGCATGGTAATTTAGTAACTTTATGATTTAAATATATATATTACTATTATTTCAAACAAAAAAGAAAACTACAGGACAGGATTGATGGATACAGTATTAATACCTTTCTTCCAAAACTAAACAAAATCTAAATTTGGTTTAAACTATCCTAGTTTTACAATGAAAATATACTGTTTGTTCTTTAAATGAATTAATTAATAAATTAGCCATTATGCATGCACAGTCACAAAAGCAGCTGATTATGTTTTTCTAATAGTTACTTATAAATATTTATTTTCACTCATTTTAGTGTATACTTATTATTAACACTTCAAGTTTATAGAGGCTTTAGCCACATGAGCTCTAGAGTCCCTATTCTGGGCAGTGGGCATGTCATAAGAGCCAAACATTCTGCAAAAATAGCACATTTGCAAGCTCATAACATGTCACCATAACGCATTGCTTTGTGAGCTGGTAGATTGGCTATTTTCAGAGAAGAGATTCGGTGTAGAGGGAAGACCAAGTACAGACCTATAGTGAACCCAGGGTATATACAGTAGGCTTTACACTACAGTAAGTGGTTAAAAGGCATCTGACAGATGCCAAAGAGGGGGCCGGGCAGGCCAACTATTTCGGAACATGTTGGAGTTAATTAGCTAATAGCTGAAACCACAGAGGACAGTCCTGATTAACTTGGGTTGATTCATGGCATGATGTTGCAAGACAGAAAAAATTGCATACCCACCCAGATGATGGAATTTCAGCCATCAGATTATTCACAATATTGAATTCCAAATCCTGTTATGCACTGATAGTTGGGCAACTAGTTATATGGCAATTAGTTATATGATATTTCATATTAGACGGTAGTGAATATTATTTGATCCACTTTAAACTTGGCATCTCTATTTTGTGCTTGTCGTTATAGTCATTTATTCACCTGTAATGACAACATTTTGTTGTGCAAATGTTCAAAACCTTTGAAAACAGGGCTTAAGTGATTGAAGGTTGCGAGGTACGAGAGTGAAAGATACAATCTTTACAATACAATGTCAAGTGTAAACCGTAAGTTATCAGGGGATGTGAGGAACTTAAGTGGAACTATATAAGAGTACAGTCAGTCACAAGTAGCTAGAGAGGTGGTCTTAATGCCGCACTCATCCTGCCTCTGATTCATGACATCACTTCCCACCAATAGGAGTGGGCTCTGTGTCTGATGATGTCATGTGAGTCCAATCGGGGGAGGTCCCTGGCGGTGCTGCTGCAGTGTGCTCTGTGGGCCTGTCAAAGGGCTTGTAGGGCACGCGGAGGGTGTTTCTCTCGCTTCGCCGTGTGAACAGCTGTGCCCTTGTCCACTTCATTTACCCAACAATTTATTGACCTAGTTATGTGCTTGATCATCACACATATTGCCTTAACCTTGGGTGGAATTATATTAATCTTGTGTTTGTCGGATTGACGTTTTAAGTCTATTTAAAAAGTGTCTACTGGAAAAACCAGTTCACAGTTTTTGAAGAAATTAGGGTAAACCTTAAGGGCACACTACTTTTTGCGAGAGTTCGTGATCTCTGTCCTAATAGATGTTTAGTCTTACATGGTCCTCCATCAGTCATCTATAGACTATACAGCCGTCTAGGCTGTCTTTGTCTTGGCTCATAACCAAGCCTTGCTTGTAAGGCTTATTTAGGTTGTACACAGGCAGGGAATATTTATTTTGGACTATTTTGGTTATGCTGAATAAATAACGACAGCAGAGGCATAAAAGGTTTATGGTATTCATAGTAAAAGCAAAAATATGTTTTTTATTTTATTTTTATGGTGCCTAGTAGTCGTAGATCCCAAACAAATCGTAAGATATTAGCTCAGTCTCAACTCTTCAATCTCATCTGTGAGATATGTTGTAGTAGTTACAAGATCCTGGGCACCTGCATTGAAGTGTCCAGACAGTTACATGATGTATGGCAATATAAAAAAACACTTTTCACTTAAGCAAGGCAGCAAGCCTAGGCCGTGGTACCCTTCTTTAATTAAAGAAACAAAATGTTTGTTCTTTATCTAATATCCTTTCAGAACACTGAAGTTTGGGCAACCAGAAAGCAACCATTTGTGTCAACCTCTGCAGCCAAGATTTGTCTCACATAGTATAGAGTAGGCAACATTAGGCCAGTGGTTCCCAAACTGGGAAATAGACAATCTATACAAGCTCATTTTTTCCACAATATTTATCTGTGGAACAGAGTCAAACTAAATGTAATGTCTACACTTCCAAATGCTTGTCAGGAGGGGGGATCCCCAGTTCAAATATGATTCTTTTGGGGGGTCATGGCCTGAAAGGTTTGGGTTCCTTCCCTGCCAATGTTTCCCAAATCAAATTTTTATGGGTTCCTTAATTTTTTATTTCCTACATTTTGTTTTTAATTATTATTGTTATTTCAAAACATTTACAAAAAATATTCCCTAAAAAGGATAATTTTTCATGACTCTTTTTTTAGTAATTTAAGGATGCGATAAGGTCTTGCTGCGCGGTCATTATGGCTTATATGGACACGACGGGGTAATAATTCCCCGAGGCGGAGCCGAGGGGAATTATCAGCCCGAAGTGTCCATATAAGCCATAATGACCAAGCAGCAAGACCTTATAGCACTTATTACCCGGCTAATACATAAAATTTATAATTTGACTCAAAACTAAAATCAAAACAAAGTGTTTCCTTGTTTACAGACGGCTGAAAGTGCGTCCCCCCGAGCGCAACACGGTCGCCTTGGAAAACAAGGAAGTGCTGATCAAATAGAATCCATTTCTGTTACTGCGTCGTCTATTTCTCGCCTCAAATGTTTTTAAAGACATTCTTCAGAGCAACGTTTGGTTGTAAATGTCGCTGTGTGTTTGTTTACATGGCTGACATGTTGGATACGGCACGAAATCCACGCAGTGCAGCCTGAATACAGCAGCTGCGCTGAGACTTTGATTAGGCAGCGGTGAATTATAGAGCGGAGCGGTCATTATACGCTCATAATTCACCGCAGATTTCAGCGCTCGACCAATCAGAATCAAGCATTCAACCAAGCCGGGTAATAATGAAGAAATAAAATAAATTAAGAAATTACATGAATTAGAAAACAAATGTTTAAGAAGTAGTGAAAATAGCATAGGCGATCTAAGCTCACAGTGTGGGGACTCGTTGCGAGCTTGTAGATCTAGCTCGCAACGAGTTTGGGGCCCGGGCAAACGTCTAATTTCTCTTTTGGGTCTTGAGCTAAAAAGTTTGGAAACCACTGCATTATGCTATACGTCATACATCATAGGAGTGGGTGTTTGACGTCACAGACTGGCCACATGAATTCTGAGCTCCACAAGAAGCCACACGTTATTCAACCTCGTCTTGTTTATAAAGATAAAGGTACTCTTCATTCCTGACATTCCTCTGGTGTTCAGCTCTGCGATCTAGAGAGATGATCCTTGCACAAACAATGAAACATTGCTAATCAATTGCCTCCATACCAGCACTACTGTGTTCATTGGAAGCTTATTTTTGTCAACAAATCTGGTTGATTAAAAGTATAGACGTGCACAATCACCCCACTCATTCAAGCAGGAAACTAAATACCCTAGAGATTTTGATTTGGCAATGCTGAAAATGTGCTGAGCGCAATAGTGTATGCATAAAGAGCCCCATCTAATTGGCTTACAGGCAATCTGCCACAATCAACTTGCCTCACTGCTCCCACTTTTAATGCACTCTTCAAATGAGTGATTCTTATGGCGTGACAGTGTGGGGCCTGAGTCTTCCAGAAAGGGCTCTGTGAGTCTGTGTCTCTCGAGTCTGTCTGTCCAGACCAGGGCTAATCTCCCAAACCAGGAATTAAATAATAAGTCTGCACTATTACTATTACTAATGTGCAGAGTAGACAAAAGTATGTGGAGCATATTATGCTCCACACACTTTTGTTTATGGCCATGTACGTTTCAATGATTTGATTACATATATTTTCTTCAAGAATAAATAAATTACTGAAGATCTATGTGATCAAAACGTTTCGCCATTGAACAAAAGTGCATGGAGCATATTAGGACTGTGCATACTTTTATCATTTTTATCTTGATCTCTACATCCTGCACCTGGACACTTGAGTGGATGTGCACTTATCTCGCTTATCTAAACTCGCAAACCACCAGCGCCACATTTCTTGTGCCTGCTGGCCTACAAGAAAGTAACTCCCCCAAATTCCTTTTCACATATGTTTTACATTTTTTTCTAAATATTTCTTTTAACTTGCTTTAATTTTATACTAGAAGTTAAAGGCTGGTCAAATTGCTCAAACCTTGTCCAAATATGGAGACAACAGACTGGCCACATTTAGTCCCCATCTTGTTTTTCTAGAGAAGGTTCTCAAATAGAGTGAAGGGAGTACTGCAGTATTTTCTGGTGTCCAGGGAGACAGCTTCACCCAGCTGAAGGCTGCTCTGATTGTCTTTGATGATCACACAGGGGGAGCTGTTGGGGTTTAAGTGTCTTGCTCAGGGACACTTCAATGGTACACTGGTCAAACCATTGACCTTCTGATTCCCAGACAGCTTCTTGGACTCTCTAAAAACTACAGCCACCCAAAATAAACATGTTAGGGCATGGTCACACAGCACTTTTATTCTACTTTTATTCTACCTTATTCTACCTGCCATTGTATTTCAATGGGAATGGAACGGTTGCTGCCATTTGTGGATTTCTGCAAAAAAAAAAGGAAAAAAATACACCATTCCCATTGAAATTGCATGTGGCTGCACTAAAGCCAGTCGCGAGGAATCCGCTGGTAAATGAATTCCGTCTTACCATTTATATTATGATGTCAAGTGAAGTGACCAATCCTGTCTGATTGGACATTGTATTGTCCAAGATCTCTGGCCTTATACAACCCAAATAGGTTCTGTTATAAGGTTAACAAAACTTAGTCTTAGACTTAGCTGGCATACAAGTTTTCAGACCTAGAACAATAGTGTGTTGCCTATTAAAGCAATAAAAGTGTGGTGTGACTTTAGGCATTATTTTAAAAGACCAGACCAGCATCAATATAATATATTATTGTCATTGTCTAATATTCACAGCTTCAACCATACAGTATCCTAACAGTGCATTCTCCCATTATTGGCTTTATTTTTTACAGCCATTGGCAAGCTGTCTAGAATCTGTCTGCGGCTATTCTTAAACAACTGTACATGTTATGGACCGATAAGATCCACATTTCTTAATCATTTACACATTTCTTAATAATCCCTGAATGTTTTTCACATTCTGTGAATTCATAATCTCAGCTCCACTGCCCTGCTGTCCCTCCATATTCTGGCAAGACTTGTCATCCATATGATCAATATTCAGAGGAATATGACATCCACAGGAAAGCCACACCATTATTAGACCCTGTCTTGTTAGATTTCATTGTTTACATTTTCTCCAACCTCATTAAACAAACTTGCATGAACAATTTAGTCAACGTTGACAAGTTATAGTTTATACTTTACAGATAATCTACCACTTTTTTCTTATTTAGCAGTCTTATAGCCTTGGGGAATGCAGCCCTACAGAATGTAGCTTTTAACCCAATACTCGTTATCCACTTAGGTTGTTTGTGAGCATAATTCTTGACATGCACTGTATGTTTATACACAGGGTGAGATATTGACTTCAGTGAAGGACAGAGCAAGGGCAGTGTGTGTGTGTTTGTATGCCTGGGGCTGTGGAGCATGTCCACCAAGACGGAGTACAGACCGTGTTTTTCAAGCTCTGTAAAGCAGCCATTGAGGGAACTGGCATCGATCAAGAACACTTGCAAACCCCTGCTGATATTATGGTCCTTTTGTGCAAGGAGCCAGTAAAACATGACTGGTTGTTCTTGAAGCCTACAGTAGATTCTTCGCTGCCTTCGTTCCTTCATCGTACCCACTTGGCCCATGAACTCGGTGCTTACAACAGGCCCACTGGTGAACCTCAGAAAAGCAGATTACAGAGAGGGAGATAGAACGGAGGAGCTGTGGCTCTGGCCAAGCCCACTGTGGATTATAATGTGGTCTCTAATCCAGAGGGATGGTCCGACTCGGAGCCATGTGGTCAAGGTGGATTCTCTAAAGGCAGCCATGGGCTTCATAGTTACAGTGGCATAAATCCATCATCTGTGCCGTTATATTTTCCTTATTAGATGAAACACTATGTGGGTTGCCTTTTGACGTCTATAATTAACTGAGTCTGTTCTAGTCAGACATTTAGCCCAATGCACCTACCTTCTCTGTCGCGCTGCTTTCCTCCTGCGCCCTGAACTTGCAGCCCCGTGCTGAGTTCTGATAGAACCCATAGCTCGTCTTGTCTCTGGCTTTATCATCCTTATCGCGGTTCCCTCAGTTGAACAAGTACTGTAGCTGTAGGGCCATTCCTCTCACTCGCACAGTGCCTCCTCCCCCTCCCTCCTCCTCCTCGTCCTTCTCTCTCCCTCTGTGTTCAGTGCAACGAGGATTTTACTGATGAGCGCAGCAACGTTACCGGGTCCTGGGAACGGACGAGGAGCAGAGAGGTCTCGTACCTGGATGGCTGCGAGCGGTGCGAGGCTATATCGGTCATGATGGGGAACTGTCCGACATAAAAATAGGATAAAAAATGGGAACGTTTCCATTCGCCGACCCGCGTAGAGGAGACTGGACACACTGTAGCGGCTGCCGTTGGACAGTGTCTGTGCACACAGGAGGACCGGTGCCATATTGATACGGCTCGAAGCGGCGCGTGTGTGTGTGTTTGGACATCACTTTCATCGCAAACCACTTAATGACATGTTCGAGTAAGTTGATACCACACGACTTTTTAGCCTCTTGTCTTGGCTGATTGTGGCGAATCAGCGCGATATTCTCATCGGCGAAGAAGGATGTCCGCTGCTGTGTGCCTTTTTGTGTTTATACATAGCGAATTCACAGGAGCATTCCGTTCCGTTGTGTGATCAAAGGAGTCGCAGCAGCCTGCATATCCCATCGGGAATATGGGTGGGACTGGGACAACCATGGTGCTGCTGCCTATTGTATGGGACCGATCTGCGACCCATAGTATAGTCGGCAATTGAATTGAATGACGTGATCGTGTCTGTGTGGTTCATTATTCGGTCACACACAGTCTGTGCCTCGAGGCGTACTGTACATTATGCTATTCAATTCGACCGAACCGACTGAGTCTGACATCCCACTGATCCCAGTCTCGTCGTTTTACTATTATGATCTGAAATCCTTTCTTTTGCCGTTAACACTCTGCTCCGCCACGGCGTCGGTGCGATGTTTTGTTTAAACAAAACATCGCTCTTTAGGCCTATATAGCATGATAGCAAGCATATACACATAGAAGTGCGAGGAACATTCTGGAGATGTTGCATACATGATGTAGCCTTACCATGCTGGAGGCTTTAGCCGTATGTTTGTAAACACACACACTGACACAGATTTGGCGACTGTCCCGGTCATATGGATGATGACACAACATAACAAGCTTATTAACAGGCCGCTGTGTGCCTGGCTGAAGATGGCTTATTGTCGCTTTACATCACTCTCGAAATGCTATGGGAGGAATTAGTTCATATGCTTGATTGTTATTTAACCCCCAAAAATCCGATTATCTTTGGATAATAAACCAAGCATAAGACGATATTAGTTTGTTATCCCAAACGATTTAAATTTGGCAGGTGTAATGTGCCTCTCTGTGACTGCTGTACTGGCCACTCTCTTTAATTCCCATGCTGAGATTGACACCGCACAGTCACCAGTTATTCCATCAGTCAGGGACGTTTCCTTGGAGATGCTGATATTTACACCCGGTACTCCCACCCCCTACCTCTGGTCACCAAGACAACGGCAGTCCAGTTGCATTCTGGCAGGTTTAAGGGATTGGAGAGCTGATTTGGAAAGAGCACAGGAAGGGAGGATAATGCAAAGAGGGGGTGAGTGCAGCAATAAAAAGGGAACTGAGTGTGCAAGAAAAGGGAAAGTGAGTCGGTGAATATGAGACGGGTTTTATTTGGTGGCGGTTGTGCGCATGTGTTCAGTCCTTTCTGAGTCTGTCCTTAGGTTATTATTATTTCTTGATGAATTAACGAAATGATCAAATAAGTTGACATATATATACTGTTAATTGGTTAATTGGCTAATTGGTACCAAACAGAAGTAGTACTACTTCTGGTAGTGGGTATACCAGTAAGACGCCTAAGGGCGAAAAGCGACCTAGGTCGCACCATCTGTCTTTGCCGTCTTGGCCATACATGGATTCTGTTAGTGTGGTTCTTCTACAATCCCTTTTATGACCATATATGGAGATCCCTAACAGAATCCCTTTTATGCCCATATATGGAGATCCCTGCTCTGAGTATCTGACATCACTGTGATTTCACCTGTTTAAGCCCATATATGGAGATCCCTGCTCTGAGTATCTGACATCACTGTGGTGTCACCTGTAATGTCACAGTGTGTCAGGGGAACCACAGTGTCAGGCGTTACATGTCCGGTCAGACGTGTACGGACAAGCTTATTCAATGATATGTCGATTTTGGGGGAAAGCTCCTGTAGTGACACCTGTTTCATGACGTCATCTTAGGCAAATTTAATTCACACATGGATATACAGGTGTGTGTGTGTGAGATTCACAGGCTTGTTGTTAGCCTAAAGAGTTAAGCCTGTGGCTCATTTCACTTGTGACGTGCAACCATGGCAACTATGTTGTGGCATAAATAGACATTTTCATGGGTCCATGTTGTGAACATGAGATGCACATGTTTTGGCAGCAATAGAGCCCCAATAGAGACTGTTCAAGCTGAAACAATACTTTGGTTTTAGCAGAAGTATTTGTAACTGAAGTGTATAATGTGAGACGGAAATCCACTATTTATACGAGCAATATTATACAAGCTTAACTTTGTCTCATGTCATGGTTCTCTCGTAGTTCTCTGTTTGTGATGTCCCCAGGGCTAAAACAACAGTGTTCAGCTTCATTAAGCAGAAATAACCACTCATTACGATAATTTATTGAACTTGTTGCCATTGCATCTTTACTTTTTTTGCACTGGAGGAAAGGCTCAATGGGCCTGTTGTAACTTGACCCCACAATCTCTCTTGCAACAGTCAGCTGTTCATTATTCTGAAGAAAACTGCTAGCCATGTGTTGTGTAGCTTGCATTTTCTCACTGAGACTGAGGTTCAAAGTCTATTTGCTGTAAATGTCTTTACTGCAGCTTTCTAGCTAGTAATTAGTAAAAATCGATTCTACTGGCAAAGCAGCTGAGTGATCTGTTTATTTTGGTCCCTTCGTGTGGGTTTGGTACACAGTAAAATCCTTAGTGTTCATTAATTTCATACCTAAATGTGTACAAATGGAACCAAGTGGACCCGTAGTGCCCATTTGGTTCCATTAAAAAAATTTACAAGGGTATTATACAAGTGTACAATTTTGCAAATTAACTATTAGGAGTTAATTTGTACACTCTTGGAAATTAAAGTTCTGGTTCTACTTGGTTCCATTTGGGAGTTAAATGAACACTGAGGACTTTTCTGTGTACAGGGATTGTGAGATGAGGTATAACGTTGCCTTTCTGGCCAGCCAGGCCATTACTGGGCCTACAGAGCGAAGCTGCTTTATAAAATATGAAAGCGGCCACTCTCTCTCTCCACTCTCCTTTCCCTGAGCTAACCTGTGTCTCTTCCTCTCTCTCTCCTCAGTACGGCCAGTAACTCCCCGCGCAGCACCCCTGGCAGCTCTCCCTCCCTGCGCCGCAGGGTCTTGGGGGGAAGCAGAGCCAGCGAGAGTGAGGGAGCGGCGGGGGAGAAGAGCGGCGGTGGAGGCGGAGGGGGTTCCGACAGTCCCCTGCCACACATACCCTCTGCCGCCTCCCTCACCTCAGCCTACCCCATCGCCTCCCGCCACTTCAGCCGCAATGCCAAGGTAAGAGCACAGAATTTGACTTGCATTGAGCATTGGAACAAGGTAATAAAAATTACCTTTATGTTTGCCTTTTAGGCTTTGTAAACAACAAAAAATGCACAGGGCAGATACATATTACACAAAAACAAACGAAAATAGCCTCAAGCCGACAGGTAAACAAGGAAGTGGATAATGGTCAAGTGCATCACAGTTTGCAATGAAGAGTCTGTGACTGTTCATTTCAAGGGTGCACAACATTTTTGACACTTGTCAGTCACACAAAGCATACAATGACTGTAGGGATCTGTGGGACAGCTTGTACAAGAGTGAGGTTTGACACAAGGAGTTCCAATTACATACTCCTTATTGAAACATATTTAAACTTTGAAAGGTTAGCTCTATGTATTCTATTGTCATTAATAGGGAACATTTTACTAATGGATAGTTTTGCAATTGGTTAGCTAACATCTTTATTTGTTAATTAATGGTTATAAAAAAAAAAGTAATAATAATTGTGGCCTAATGCTGAAATGCTAAATGCGCATACACAGAATATATATATATTATAACCTGCTGTCATCATCTGCTTAGTGTTTGGCAACCTACACACCTTGACCTAACCTACAAGCTTGGCTGCTTGTAGGATAGTCTAAATATTTTCTTTAAGGCACTGCTATCTGTTGAGCGTAAGGTCAACTGCTGCTAACACAGACTCCTATGACATGTCACAGACATACATGGTACTGGCTAGTAGCCAGCTAACCAACAAACCGTATAACCATTGACATCCCTTGTCACTCACCTAGTACTCTTTTACTGGATAAGATAACAATTTGATAATTTACTTTCGACACACATACTATTACATTTCACAAATCTGAATCACAAAACTAGAAGAAAAAGCATTTAGAACTTGTCCTTTCAACACAATAACGCTCACGTAGCATTGAAGTGTTCCTTTTAGCTGACCATGAACAGTTATCATAGAATTCCAGTAACAACAGTCCAGCTGATAACTTTTCATACCGCTACAATACTTCCCTGTTTACAGTTTGCATGCTTCCGCTGATTAAGGTAATGAATGAATAGCAAACGCCAACCAAAGCCCATAGGGCCATACCAGCAGCCTAGAATGTCTCACTGACTACATCTCACAGTATACTTGACATTTACACTGATTATTTTCCAAAGCATACCATAGTTTGTTTGATTTTCAAGGAATTTGCTTGAGATAGGTAATCCAACACATTCCATTTTGATTTTATTTTAGTTTATTTTTTGGTCATTGTGTTTTAATGCATTTTAAAGCTAGATACTTTATATATAGCTGTGAATAGACATAATGTGTATTGATGGCGGTATGGTCCTTTTATACTGTATATATGACGTCAAATTGGAAAAATATATATCTGTAGGTCTATCTGATGTTACATTCAATTTATACCCCTTTGTGAACTGACTGGGGTCGTGCCAAAAAATAGGCGATTTACAATGCTATTTTGTCATGCAACACAATCATACAACGAGGTATAAGAGTTTAAATGGTTCACACTTTAAACGTCAACACACCCCTTTTCAAAGGGGTGTGTTTACTCACTTTTACCATTTGTCCATCAGTTTATGTTTACCAGCTACATGGTGCGGTGATTCAGGTGCGTGACACTGAATACATGCATCTTTATAATGGATCATCACGATGTAAGCGACTAGAAAAATAGACCCCAGGTGGGAAAAGAACTCATTTTACGTGGGGATTGGACATTCTGTGGGAACTCACTGGAGTGTATAAGCTAACATAGCCCTTTAATTAATGCTTAGTGTAGCAGCTGACGGTTCTAATGACTGTTGTTTTTCCACGTCAGCAACACATGTGCAGCCACCTTCAAAAACAGAAGTGCTGCTAATGCTGAAAGTACCGGTACATGAAAACTGCTGTAGCTTGAGGTCATATGGGTCCCACAGCATTGATTGTTCACTTTAATTTGATATTTTATAAGTACATAAAAGCCGCCTTCTAGCAATACATAAGATCAACGAGGATAAAAACACAATGAAGTCAATTGGCTTATTTCCATTGTGGTCCTAAGGGTGAGGTAAATAGTTATTGTTCGGCCTGCATATTAATGTAGGCCTACATTGTTTGGCTTTCATACCCGAAGGTAAAGGGTTCTGCTGTGCTGTGGTCCTAGACAGCAGCATTGAGGCAATCTACTGTTGCCAATATTTGTAAACTGGACTCTTGTTAGCCACTGTCATGTTACACTAGAGAGGGCTTTGGACAGTGTTGACCACCGTCTGACTATGTGCTGTTCTTTTCCTTGCAGAAAATGCAGAGCTGGTACAATGTAAGTATACATTAGGAACCTGTCATTAGGTGTTTCCACTTCTGGGCACATTATTTTGCTGATGGCAGGCTGTTCTAGAGAAGGTCAAACTACAGTAGTTGACTTTGTAAAATGGGAACAATTGGTGCTGAAAACAAGGTTGTTGTATGCCACCTGCCATTTTTTAATATTCTTTTCGCTATGACATAATTCTAAGCTTCTTGCTGCATCCCCCCTTCCTTTTTTGACTTTATGCCTATTTAATCATTTTCAGGTAAGTCTTTCAGCCTCTGTTGTTTGGTCTAAGTTTCACAGCCTAGCCACAGGGCATTGGTCGTAGCTGGAGGCAAGTCAAAAGCTAGAGTAACAAGTTCTCCCTTTTCTGCCCTTTTGCCATCTCAGGTTCTCAGTCCCACATACAAACAGCGCAACGAGGATTTCCGTAAACTTTTCAAGAAGCTGCCTGATACCGAACGTCTAATAGTGGGTGAGTGGCATCATGCACGTACAAACAAACAGTCACACACATTACACAAACGGACACGAAAGAAGTTGGTAGGTGTGCACTGCTGACTCTTTGTCATCCGTTTCTACTACTACAAACCTTTCATTGTGAAGATGTCTGCATACCAGCCAAGGTTGGGGTCAGTTCGGTTCAAATTCGAGTTTCACCTTAAAATGTAAAGTGAGAATACTGTTCAGTAATTGAGAAGAATGAGAGCATTCAGAGTAAATTGTTCAATAAAAGAAAACACACCCAGTGTGAAGTGAACTGTGCTATTTATGAGTTGGCCAATGTGACCCTGGGCGACTCTTTTCTCGGGACAAACGGGCAAAGGCAGATGTAAAAGAAAAACCTAAACAAAATGACTTTTACGGCGTGACTCTGCAGGGGTATAGCTGTTTGGAAGAGAGTGGGTTTGTCTGTGTCAGGAGCTTTCTTGCAAACCGCAAGTTTCTTGTGCACACTAGTAGGCTAATAGGTAATGTTTTTCACATATATTTGAGACTTTTATTTATATATACTTTTATATTGGCCTGAAAACATACCCAAATTTGTAGTCATACGTCAACATCATCTATTTGCCCAAGGATCTAGCTACACTGATTTATAATGGAAGTGATGACCTGGTTTGGAAAGCCCCAGCTGTACTCCTTCAATTTACCTTTTAATTTGCCCCTTGTGTGGAGATGTTACCACTCTGAATAATTGACTGTGTATGGATAAGTATGGATAATTGTATGAATATTGTATTGTGCTGTTCGCCTGTATTTTAGTTTTTGTGTGTGTCTGTTTTCTTTGTTCTTGTCTCCGTTTGGTATGTCTTTAATTTGTTTTATTGCAGTTTGTACAAATATTTTAATACTTTTCTGTCACACATTTATGTGAAAACTCAATACAAATTTGATTATAAAAAAACCCCCATCATACATATGTCATAGACGAGTAGACGACTGATTTCATAGATGACTGATGTCACATGCTGGCCAAATGAAGTCTGAGATCCGCATTGCAGCCACACCATTCTCATGATTAGATTTGTAAATAAAATTCACTTCCTGGATAAGTCGAACTGGCAATGGAAATGGAATTAATCTATCTTAAGCTGAGGTCTGCGGTTGTTCTCAGTTTCCTTGTTATCTTTATCCCTCTCTGCTCTGTTCTCCAGACTACTCCTGTGCTCTGCAGAAAGACATCCTCCTTCAGGGTCGACTCTACCTATCAGAGAACTGGCTCTGTTTCTACAGCAACATTTTCCGCTGGGAAACCACTGTAAGAGAGAGAGACACACGCACACGCACATGCACACACGCACACAAAAGCCTGCATGTAAATTGAACGTGTGCATGGCAGAGAGTTATCACACTCCAATCAGATAACGTTCCATTGAAGAACACTTAGTCATTGAGCAATATAGATATACCCCGGCACTTTAGTAAGATAAGGAGCACTTCATATGCATACACAATCTGACCTGGTCCTGTTTGTAGATCACCATCCTGCTGAAAGATGTGACGACTCTGACTAAGGAGAAGACTGCCAAACTCATCCCGAACGCCATCCAGATCAGCACTGACCATGAGAAGGTCAGACACCGGCACAAATTAAGCCCAATGTTTTTTACTTCGTTATACGACTGTGACAGCAGCCCCATTCTTCTCTTTCTTCCTGCTAGCATAGCCATGTCAGAGCATGTAAATCATGCTCCGGCGCCCTAGTCTGGATGCACAACAAGGCCATTAGAGGCTTTTGTTGCCTCTGGGAATCTGCTATGCACAGCATCTAATTTCAATCATGAACTTTTTACAACTACCCTTCAACATGTATGACAGTTAATTTCTGTTTGTTTTTGTTTATTTGGGGTCATTGAAGCGTTGGGGATTCAGCTGTTGGTGCCCTTCTATCGTACTTTGACTTTGAAAGAGAAAAGATCCTCAGGGATGGAGGTCATCCCACTGTCACAATTTCTTTGTCACACTTTTTTTTTGCCGTCTCACACTATCTCCCTCTCTCCCTCCCACCCTCCTTTCTTCCTTCCTTCCTTCCTTTCTTTCACGCTGTTTTCCCCTCATCTCAGCACTTCTTCACGTCTTTCGGAGCGAGGGATCGCAGCTACATGATGATTTTCCGTCTCTGGCAGAACGCGCTGATGGACAAGGTACCGCCTTTCCTCCCTCCTACTGGCTGGTGTTGCTGCTGGCTTACTTACAGAGCTGTTTTTACATATGTCAGAATAGCACACAGTGGAGCGCCCGCTGGCCTACTGATCCAGGCGCATACCGCATAGGCTCTGATGCCCGACGGCGTATCACGGGTTCGAATCCTGATCCCAACAACCTTTGCTGCCATCTCTCTTCCCATTTCCTGTCGGTCTACTGTCCTATCAATAAAAGGCATGAAAGCCCCCCAAAATACCTTTAAAAAATAAAGAAAAAAAGAATAGCACACAGGGATTTTGGGACAAGCACAGCACACATTATTGCAATATATACAACTACAGTATACAACACTCTCATGTGCACTCTCATATCCCAATGCAGAAGCAAATTCTATACCCTAAAAATATAGTCCCTGTTTTGATTTTGAGCATGAATTAGGCAGAAAAGGTTTAAATGTATTCATTAATTACTTTTCTTTTCCACAATGTTGCAAGAATAGTAAAAAATCACACCCGTGTGAAGTGGAGCTGTGTGTGTGTGTGTGTGTGTGTGTGTGTGTGTGTGTGTGTGTGTGTGTGTGTGTGTGTGTGTGTGTGTGTGTGTGTGTGTGTGTGTGTGTGTGTGTGTGTGTGTGTGTGTGTGTGTGTGTGTGTGTGTGTGTGTGGATCATGTGTACCGATTTTTGTGACATTTGAAGAAAATATGTAGGAAAAGGAACAAAAAGTGTGTTATGGAGAAAATTCAAGATGGCGGAAAATCTATCATGGCGCAAATGGGCGTGGCCTATATGGGGAGATGCGTCATGACCCAAGGAATCCAGGGAAAAAATAATTTTACAGGCCAAAACGTAAAGTGGGGTGTTATGGCGCCACCATGCGGCCAAATGACACAATTATTTTTTATTTAATCCTTGAAACCATTATGAACCTCCTCTCCAAGTCTTGAAACTCTAGCCCCTATGGTTTGCGAGAGACAAATAATTGAATGTGAGTTTTTGCGATTGCCATTATAAGTCAATGGGGAAAATTAATTCACTAATAAATTAATATCAATTAAACTATTGAACCTTTCTCTTAGCAAGTTACTAGCCCACTATTCCCGAGTAAGCCGGTCGATTTGACATATGGCGCGAGTGTGTGGTGGCAAAACTGTGGGACTAGTAGCGTGCCGAAGTCAGGCTACATACAGACAGACACACAGACAGACAGACACACAGACAGACAGACCCACAAAGCTACGTATAGGGAGCCTGTGTTTCACACAGCTCCAAAAATAGCACATGTACAAGCTAAGATGAGCTTGGATACCCTCGAAAACAAGATGGTACATCTCAAGGGGGTTATTCCTTATAAAGCATTTAAAACAAATGGGGTAGCATAAGACACATCGTAGCCAGCATGATACATTTTGTACGTAACATTTGACTGTATATAAAATGGCTAAATTGACAATGTAGTGAAATACTGCATAGCAAGACACCGACCAGTGCTTGAATCTGTTTGATGATCTTGTATATTGTGTTCATCCACCAGCCTCTGTCCCCCAAGGAGCTCTGGCACATTGTCCACCAGTGTTACGGCACTGAACTGGGACTGACTAGTGAAGACGACGACTATGTCTCCCCTACCGCCGAGCACATGAACGGCCTACTGTGAGTGTGGAGAAATCACTCGCTGCGTTTGTCTGCCTGCATAACATTTTAGTATTAGAGTGCACACGTGTGAGAGACAGACATTTTAATTGTCCATGCACTTACATCTAGTCTACACTAAAATCTTTATCACATATCAGCCTATGCCCTATACCTTGTCTTGCATAGCGTTTTTGCATTGGTTCTGAAGCTCCTGTAGTGCAGTTTGTTTTTCAATTTCTGAATTGTTTCCACCCGGTTCTTCTAGCCCATACATTGAATTTAGATGTCTTCAGATACCCAGCCTTAATTGTCCTAGCTGTGTTGATGGGGGTGATACAATATCTTCTAAAAGCTGACCAATTATCTAGATCAAGCTAAAATGCCACTGCATCCTCTGCGATACCTCCAGGTTTGCCAGACATTGGCTAGAACTAACACGGTTGAGTGTATTCATAGACGGGAATAGGCATTGAGTTCTTGTCGTTGCTAGCGACTCCTACTGGCTGGCCTGCCTGTTTAAAAAGGGAGCAGAAGTAGCAGAGAGAGGCTAGACTCGCTGCACATGCTCTTCAGACTAGTCAAACGCGCCAGCTTCACTTCCATTATATGGAAGTAAAGAGGAGAAGCATCCCGTTGCATGGCACTGAATCGTGTGAAGGCCAACGGCTTTGAAGCATCAGGGACCTTATTGTGTAGTGTTGTACAGTGTATATAGTTCAAGGCAGAACAAATAAACTCAGGACATTGACAGTAAAACATTTTATCATTGTCTTTGTGAATAAATAAGGCCACAGGTATGTAATAAACAGATTATTGCCAATAATTAATCATTGCCCTCGATTGGATAACCTTAGCAGGTGACAATTGCCTGGATGATAATACATATACATATGATTGTATACAGTACATAATATATATGCTTATATTATTTACTCCTGTCCTCCAGGCCAGGAGATGAGTCGGTCTCAGTCACAGATCTGTTGGACCTGAGCTCGGTATCGGTCCCCTCCACAGGCAGCCCCTCTCCTGTTGTGATTCCCTCTGTGCTGCTGGCGTCCAATCCTCACTCGTCAGCGTCCAGTCCTGCCTTCCTCGGGGGCTCCCCGCCCCCCTCGTTCGCCTCCTGTCTTCCCATCGAGGTGCCTTCTTCCTCGTCCGCCCGCAGACTCAGCACCGATCCTCCGGAGCCGAGCCCGCCCAGCTCCCAGAGCTCGTCGTTGCCCTCCTCCTCACACACCAACTCCCCCGCCTCCGCAGAGGCAGGGGCCTCTGCCCCCGTCTCTGCCACTGCCTCGTTTGTAGGTTTCTTCTAACTCTCAGTGTTTCTCAAACTTTCAAATTTCAAGGTCTCCCCTTAACTATGACAGTGACCCGTTAGGGTCCATCTGGTTCCAATTGTACACTGTCAGAGTTGCAGACTTGTATGCGTCAATTTAGATCGCCCATAAAGGAACCCACAGAGTCCCTGGAATCCACTTCACAACAACATGCACATATGCAAATGATAGGCGTGCACCGATTCAATGCTGATATTGGGTATTGGTTTGATTCTAGACTAAAATCAACTCTTGGCATATAGCCTACCAATACCACGTCCACATGTACACTTAAACCTATTTAAAACACATTTACGGCATTTGTTCTTTGTGTCAAAATGTCAGCTTCAACATTATTGGCCATAACCCAGATGGATAATTGGCTTCTCTGATCCTATAACTGGAAGGACAGAGTTAAATGTTCACCCTGTGAATCATCAAGGACCCAAATATGAAGTAGTTTGTTCTTGTTTAAATTAAAGTGGTATCGGTGTAGTCCTACTAGGTGAGAAAATACAAACAACAGTACAACAAGGCACAGTAGCAACACGGGACAATTTGAGCCTTTTTTATTTTGGTCACAGGGTGCAAAGCACAGAAAAAAATTACAACCTGACGAAAATGTAATCTGGCGTGGTGGAATATCCCTTTAATCCAGAAAGAAAGGAATGCTTTTCAACCAAGGCCTTCGTATATTTAGCTATCCAAGCATGTTCTACCATGTTGAATTAATTCTGCTCACCTAGTCTTAATGTTGAGGTGGAAAACCTTCCACAAGTCACAACAAAGTGGATAAATGGAGTGGTTTGTTGACTGTACTGTATATGCTTTTAATCTGAACTTCATGCTGCACAGTGGTATGTGCTACTCGGGCAGAGGCAACAGACGGTCAAGCTGGGTCTAGCCTCTCTGTCATGTGAGGGTGGTGTGATTTAATAACGTCCCGGTGACCATCCTTTCGCCACTTTAACCCTGGCATCCCTATTTTGGGCATGCTGTCATAGGTGAACATTTTTGAAACATTTTCAAAGTACTTGAAGCACTTGAAAACATAGCTAAAAAAGCTGATCTACAGGCTCACAACGTGCCGTGATGGGAGTTAGCAGACTATTTTCACTGTTCGTTATACGATAAAGTATATGCAGCTATATGCAGTATTAATAGTGGTAACGTTTTTTCTATCCATCCCTGCTGCCTTAGTATCTAGAAGAGGGTGCGGACAGCCTATCAGACTCAGCCAATCACATGATGCCCCCTCCAGCCACCAGCCTGGGCAACCTCTCATCACTGGACATCACAAATGACGAGGAACTACCCACGGACCCCAGCAACTCCTCAGACACACAGGAGGAGAGTGAGTGTTGTTTGGCTGTGTAATCTGGCCATCCCTGCACGGGAAATGAATGAATGCATTTCATAATATTCAAACATTCAGTGAAAGTAGGTGAACATTCAACAAAAGTAGCAGATCTATATCTGACACGTGACCCCAGTCAAAGTAGGGTTTAAGTGGTTATGAATAATAAGTTATTATCAAAAACAAGCTGTTGAAGGTGGGGGAGAGGGCATTTGGTTTCCCTTCAAGCATGTAGCTGATGCGATCAAATATGCCTATATATTGTGTAGAGTGGACAGTGGAATAGGTACAGCTGTGGGATGACTAGCCCTTAGCTGGCTTATCAGTGTTCTGATAATCCTTACAGGAATTGTATGTCCTCTCAGTGTTCAAAAGTACAACCATAGTTTAGCATAGTTGGCTCCTGCACAACAAACCAAATTCTGGTTCGTTTTATTATTACAAAACTGGTAAAAAACATTATATAAGATCCATGGTGGATGAGGTCAATTGATTGTCTACATTTACCTGGCAAAGATCCTCCATTGATATGATGTGCATAACATTCTATAAGCTATAAGTACAGTACAACCATAACCTGGAACTATCTCCCAAATTGAAATGCCTCACCGCCTAACATTGCGGTCTGAAGGGTATTTCGGGATACTCAAATGTGCAGACTAGCCTTTTGATAGTCTTTGGCAAGTTTGAAAGAATCCAGAAGGCAACTTATTGCAGCACTGAAACCTGCAATAAAAAAAGGACCTCAAATACAGGATGCGTCATATTGTTGTCGAAACCTTGAATGTTCAAAACTGTTACTTTTCAGGAAATGGATGAAAGAACCTGTGTGCCAATGGATTCAGTGTAGTTATTATTTACTTCTTGTTAACTCATTCACTGCCAAGAATTTTTAACCAAACCACTAACGACTTGTTTTTCCTTTTCAAGTAGTCACAGAATATCTTTCTATTTTTCCATCGATCCCCTGTTCGTACACGGACACGCTTTCTGTTCTTCCGTTGGGGGAAAAAAAGACTTGTTTGGGCATTGCAATCCATAGTTATATGGCCGATTGAAAATTCTCTTTTTTGACAAAAACAGAGCAAAAATCAGGAAGCATAGAAAAAGACGGTTCTGTGAAGAAATTAAACGGGAAGCGAATGGAGATGTTTTTTTTTCTTCCAATGTTTTGCAACTTTTGTGCGACATTGTGATAGGACAAATTAGGGCATTCATTTACCGAAAAACAAATTGAAACATGGAGATATGATAGTTCCACCAGACAGCAATGTAATATATTGGGTTGTGAATATTATTTGTCTCACATATTCCATGCTGCCCCGTGCAGGTGAGGTAGAGTCCTTCTGCCCCGACCTGAGTGGACGGCTGCACATCAACATGGTGGTGCACATGAGCGTGGACAAGCTGCACGACCTGCTTTTCTCCAGCGACACAAACTTCATCCGCCATCTCTTCTCCCAGCGGCACTTCACCGGTAAATAAATAAAACACACACACACACACACACACACACACAATTTTTATTCAAAAATAGCAGATCTGCAAGCTCTTAACATGTCACATTGCGACACTATTTCAAGTGGTTAAACTGACTTTGATGCTAAATTAACACATTTTGCTGGGGACCCCGCTTGGAGAACCACTGACATACTGTATAATACACTAGGGTTGTCATAATGCTGTATTCTCAATTCTGCATTGTGGTAGAAAAATACCCAGCAGTGACTCCTAAGAAAGAACTGCCCTGTACTTACAGGGTTTCCTGCAGGAAAAAGTCTTGACCAGGGGGGGGGATTTCATGGCGCACGCGCAAAGCGCGTGCGCCGAAATTTTTTGATAATTAATTAATTAATTCGAGTAATTAATTCACTTAATTTTTTATATTAATTCTTATTTTTGCCCTATAAAAAACACATGAATGTGCCCATGATGACGGAAAACACAACTACATGCTATCATTCACATTTATTCAACATTGAATAACTACGTTTTTCACAGGACAGTGTAACTTGTTTTTTTCCCCCATGTTAATCAACCAGCACTCGTGCCATATAAATAGAAGTCTACAGCACAGTAAAAAAAAAGAAACATTGGTGTAAAGTAACTAAGTAGATTTACTTAAGTACTATACTTATACTGTACAAAGGAGATTTTCAGGTATTTGCACTTTACTTGAGTATTTCCTGCATTCAGGAGATACCAGCCCTTATGTTTTCTTCAAATGTAAACAAACATGGCTGCCATGTTTGAAAGATAGGGTTGGTATGGGGGTTAAACATGCAATTTCGCGATCGCGATCATGCCTAGTACATTGTTGGAGGTCCAAAAAGTTTTTTTGAGAAAAAAAAAATTTTTTGAAATTTTTTATTTTTATTTATTTATTTATTTTTTAATACCCTTGGGGGGGCGGGGGGGTTTTCAGGCCGGGCGGGGCGCCTGGCCTGTAATGTGCTGCAGGAAACCCTGACTTAACATTCAATTGTTGTTTATCAGAGGCAGGGCATTGTTGTTGGTATTGTTGGAGGTTCTAGCACATGGACACATGCATGTGCAGAATTACATGTCCCCTTGTGAAGTGGACATCACACATTAGCATTATCAGTGTACTGGCATTTTGCATGGGGTATGCAATGGATGGAGTGTACTTGGTACTTATTTTCAATTTAGCCTTTCTGCTTTTTTGTATTCTCCCCCCATGCAGATTTCATAACTATATTGCTCTTCTGCAGAGTGTAGTTGAGGAGACCATTTGGTTATTCATGCGTCTGTCCTCTCCTCTGGGGCATAGTGTAGGCGCCATTGCACCGCACCGCTAATGAGCTTTCACCGTTTTTGTTTACGCCATGTTAAACAACCCTACGTCACTTGTCAGCCTTTCGTTTGTTTCTCCTCTGTATTTTCATGCGCTCCATTCTTTGGCTCGACAACACATATTCAGGTCACTAGGGCGGCGAGCCATAATAATATTATAATTCTTAACTTGCTTTCATAAATGCTGTGAGTGTCTTGCCCAGAAACCATGGCAATAGTGAGTTGCTCATTTAGCTGTAGTTTGCAATTGATGCATAAGGGAAGGGGAGTTTGGAGTTCACTCGGTTGGTGTTCTCCCCGGTTGGTGCCCCTGCCAGCTTGGGGTGAGGGGGTGTTGTGTGTGTGAATGTAATTGGGGCATTTCGATCTTTTGTTTTCCATGAAAGTGTGGACTGACCCACTCCTTTTCCGCTTTCTGTTCCCTCGCCACGTCTGCACTCGCTTACACTCCTCACCGTATCCCACTACACTTCATTGATAAATTCTCAATCTCCTCCATCTACCTCTGCTCTGTCTCGTTCTCACTATCTCGCTCTGTAACACCATCTTTTGCCCTGACTCTCTCCTCTCCTTCCCCGTTCTGTCTTGCTACTCCATCGCCTCTGTCGTCTTATTATCTCTTCCTTACACATCTTTGCTCTGCTCACTCGCTGCGTGTGTCACACTTTCTCAGATCTGTCTGTGGGCGAGTGGCAGCAGGACAGCAGCAGTGGGAACACCAGCCGAGTGCTGAGCTATACCATCGCCATCAACAACCCGCTGGGCCCCAAGACCGCCCCTGTGGTGGAAACACAGGTCAGTCACTGACGCAAACACCAGGCCTTCAGCCACTGAAGTCACATCGTGGCCTACATATGTGCATGGTGGAGTTAAAAGCTTATACTGCATGCTGTTGTAAACACTACTATACGGTGGTTTAGAGGTGTTCATTTTCTTTTCTTTCCTTGATTTGTTTTTAGGGTTACTGCATTATTCTAGCCTAATCGGAAGTAAATACTGCGGATGTTAATGTAGATGAGCATTGGTGGTGTTCTATTTGTTGTTTGGTAGCTGAAAACCGATTAGGTAGCATTATTACTTATATTACATTGTTAACTGATCCCACACAGCGATGTACCACAAGGGTTTCAATAGTAGACGGAACATGGAGAGCATGGAGACTGTTCAGTCGCTTCAGTAACATACAGAAGCATCATTGTCTGTCTTTGTGCTACCGGGAGGCCACACAGCTCATGGTTAATGGTTATGGCTGCAACTATCTTCTATTTTCTCAGAGATGTGTAAATTGCTAGTTTAACTATATTTTATAGTTTTTATAATGGACTAAATCAATTAGTGTGATTACCCACCGTAAGTCCTATTTATTCTTTCTCGTACAACATTGTTATGCAAGAAAATGCTGATTTACGAGCTCACATTGCGACACGTTTGATCATTTCAATTCTCCCCCACAATCACCAAATTTTATATCAATTCAATCTTGGATTAATTGTTGGACCCCTATACAGAAGTAGCATCAAATGGTTGAACATCATTGTCTGTCTATGCTGCTCATAGTTATTATACCTATGTTATATATCATCTCATAGATATTAGAATTAGATATTGGAATCTCTGTGTGGAACCTGGCAATTTATTTTTTCTTGCAATAGGCTAATGTGGTGATACTGGCACTGGCAGTTCTTTCCTGAGTTGTCTGTTTTCCCCATGTTGTGCTGTGAGTCTCACCTCCTCCCCTGTACCCTCCATGCTCCCAGACGCTGTACAAGAGCAGTGTGCGTGGTGAATGCTACGTGGTGGACTCTGAGGTCATCACCTCGGGCATCCCCTACCAGGACTACTTCTACACCGTCCACAGATACTGCCTCACCTCCGTAAACAAACACAAGAGCAGGCTCAGGTACCTTTGTTTTGTCACATAATGGGGGTGGGGGCCACCCTGAGGCCTAATTTCAACTGGCCAATCTACAAGCCCACAGCGTGTCACAAGCTTGTAGATCGAGCTAGGAGATTTCACATCAGGGGGTCGTTATGGGGGCCACAGCCAGAGGCTATAGCTATTTGGTGGTCCTTGGCATGGAAAAGGTGGGGAACCTCTAGTGTAGGCTAATGCATAATGTGTGCTTCAGCGTGTCTACACTTGTTTTGTTTAGCTTTTTTTCTTTTTTTCTGTTGGAAATTCATTTTTGTCAAGTGACATGTTGCGCGACCAATATTTGGAACTCTTCCCTATTAGCTGTGAAAGCGTGTGAAGGCTTGCAAAGCCTGTCAGTGAAATGTTTTGCTCCTACAGTTCATGGTGGGGAAAATATAGCCAGTTTTCTGTTTTCGTGTTTCAGTATAATGGCCGCTTTATCTCACATCACATCACCACTTCCACCCCCACTGACGGCCGTTTCTGACCACAAAAACATTGTAGCCGCATGGGTTGACGCTGTTTGTTTTTCCCTCTTTGCAGAGTGTCGTCAGACATCTGCTACAGGAAGCAGCCGTGGAGTCTGGTCAAAGCTCTGATAGAGAAGAACACCTGGAGTGGCATTGAGGAGTACTATAGACATATGGGTGAGTTCTAACTGCTGGCACTGCTAGCGTTCTTCTTATATCTGGTAGCATTTGAACATTGTCCTTTCTGATTGCTTGGTACAAAAACAAACAATAAGTGAGCTGAACAGATGCTTGGGTCACATGCATTACCTAGATATATACTGATATTCTATAAGCCTACAGCTTGCTGGGTGTGTTTGTCCACGTGTGTATTGGAAGCTGATAGCCTCAAGTTATTATCAGTGCGTCACAAGCCTGTGCGGTCGATGGAGATGTGTGCGGGGACATGGAAATCCATGTTTTTTCAGCCCTTTTCAACTGCCTAGATTTTTTATGTCCCACTTTTAGTCCTTATCCCGAAGTACTTCGGAAGATAAAAGAAGGGCGGTTGAGTGCCGATCCCGAAGGAATTCGGGAAATATACAAACATGTTATATTATATATTATATTATACTCTCTGGGGACAAGATTACTGCTGGCAATGGCTTCTACTGTAGTCTCGCGTAGCCAGACAACTATTCCACAATCTCTGAATGCTATATAGAGTCTGGAACAGCAGCTCCCGAACGGCGAGTATCGAAAACGGGCATTAACGTTCAAAAAAATACATTTTAAAATGTCATTTCTGCTAAGCAGCAAGCTAAACATGCTTATATGATTTTTATTTATATAATGATAAATATGTGTGATGTGAGACTGAAACGGAAGTGACGTGGGGGCTTCACTTCCGCTTCATCTCGCACTCATCGTTTCTATTTCCGTCTGCCAGACTGTATGCCGGGAGCATTTGACCAAATCGCGGAGGCAACAGTCTGGCCACGCGAGACTACTTCTACTGTGTCTTACATAACAACATCCGGGTTAGAGTTGAAAAGTGTGAAGTGACATAAAACGTTCACATTTTAATTCTGGCTTTTCAAAATAAGAGTGTCGGCCAATGGCAGAAACATGTGGCATTCTACTGCTGGCTCTGGCGCCATCGTGTGGCTCCTAAAGTGCTTAATTGTTTGAATCTGAGAGCTTCTCAACTTAACTGTAATCATCCATTCATAGACTTGGAGCAAGTATTTTCAGTCATTATGGTTTGCCAATATCTTCTGGTGTAAAGCGCACACACACACACACACACACACACACACACACACACACACACACACACACACACACACACACACACACACACACACACACACACACACACACACACACACACACTCTCTCTCTCAAAATGTAATGTTTAATTTGACAACTTTCTTTCTTTCTCTGGAAGACATATTGTTGAAGCCCACTTTTTGATCCAAGAAATGGTTACTTATTCAGGCCTGATCTTATCATCTATTTTGAGAGTGAGCACCCCCAAGCCCTATATTTATGTTTATTGGGGAGTCTTCTTGTCCCATCTCACACAATTAGAAAGACTGTGGAGCGGAATTCCAATGTAATTGTTTAGTCACAGGCTCTTGCAAGTACTTTTGATTGGTTAAATAGACACACTTAACCACTTTGACTTCATTCTCTTGAGACGGAGTCTGTATCTAGCTACTTCAAAGGAAGAGGGACAAACCGAGTGGGCGTTCCCTTTCTTTGACGATGGCTAGCCAGATTGCTTTGACTTTAAATTAATAATAATCGAAAATGGCTCAATCTACCAGCTCACAACACGTTGTGAGATTGTAGATTGTCTATTATAGTTGCATTTGTGCTCTTATATAAATGACAAAGTAGAGCATTAACCCATTTAGACCGGGTACACATTATTAAGCATTACTTTATGCGAGCTTGTAGATCTGCTATTTTAGAAAGATCGTGAAAATGTGTGCAAGTCTGAAATGTATATCAGCTATAGTATAAAATAATCCCATGCCTAAATGGTTTAATTAAAAAGTTTCTGCCAGACTGTGACGATGCGTGTTCTTTCCCCCCCTCTGTTTCTCCAGAGAGCGAGGTGTCCAAGCTGGAGACGCTGCTTCAGACAGAGGTTTCCGTGGTAACCACGGGGGAGGTGGAGGGCGTGGAAACGACCAAGACGCCGCCCTCGCTGCGTCGACGCAGGCGTACCAGCTCCCGGCGGCAGGGCGAGAGGGAAGGGGCGGGTGTTGGCGCTGGAGACCGAGGAGACAGGGTGATTGGAGAGGAGAGGGACAGGCGCGAGACCAGTAAGTCAGCAGGTTAGCCCCGGCCGAGTTCACAATCTGATTATCCCTGGGAAATTCTTTCCTCAGAAAGGGCCGACTGTTTCTCAGCGTCTGGCCTGGGGTGCACCAGGGGTCCAAATCGTACCCTTATGGGTCTATAACTCTGAGAGTGTCCTAAAAATGGAACCATTTGTTATGTTCTGCACTGTAAAATGTGTCCACGTTTGCCCTATCAGCAAGTTTGTAACTTAACATTGCACGTGGGCCCTCATCTTACACAGCACAAGGAAGTTACTTTTCTCTTTATGTTCAGTGATATACTGACATCTAGTGGTAGTATGTGGAACTGCCAAACATCACTGAACATCCTGTACTTTCTGTGTGTTTTCCAGGCGCTCAGTACATGAAGCTAGGAGAACGCTCCAGTAGCAGAGGACAGAACAATATATCCACCATCCTTCTCATAGTCAGCTTCATGTAAGTTTTAGGGTGTTTATGTGTGTCTAGAAGATGCTGGCCAAAGATAATCTCCCACCCCTTCTTTTCTTTTCTTAACTTTTTTTCCCCCTTTTCTTTCTTTCTTTTCTTTTCTTGACTACTTTTCAAGCAGTATTTTTTGAATATTTATTGAATACCTTATTAGTGATAAATGTAAACAGCATGAGGTACAGTCAGACACTAAGGCTAAAAGGATAACACATAACACTTGGTTCTCGAACACATGACGAACTGAGGAAGATAGATTTGGGGTGTTGGAGATTTATTTATTTATATATATATATTTATATATATATATATATATATATATATATATATATATATATATATATATATATATATATATATACCGCTATACGTATATTTCTTTTTTTTGGGGGGGGGGGGCTTTTTCTGCCTTTATTGATAGGTATACAGTAGACTGACAGGAAATTGGGAGAGAGATGGGGGGGGGGGGGCACACAGCAAAGGTCGTCGGGATCGGGACTCGAACCCGCGACACGCTGTGATTTTGTGTGTGCCTTCTTTGCTTCTGTGTATATTCTTCCTCGCCCTGACCACTATTTACCACTACGTTTAGTCTTCCTAATTGCCATGATAGGAGTCTGTTTTATCTTTTCCGCTGTCTTGCTTTTATCCACGTCTGAATGTGTTTGTTCAGACATGGTTGGATATCTCCTCTGCGTACTAACAGCTGCTCAATGCCTTTCCTCGCTATTTCTCTCTTTTCTCTTCTCTCTTCTCTTCTTCATGTGCGTAGGATCTGTGTCAGGTACCGTATACGAGGCTTTGATATTAACTTCATTCACATCAAACGTTTCATGACAGAGTGACGGAAGTGCTGAGTGAATCGATGAATGAATGAATATTTTTAGCCTTGAATCCAGACTGATTCTCTACATTCGTCTATTTCTCACACCCGCTACTCAGTCAGACCAGGGACCTATTTGACTCGTATTTCTATTACGTAGGCACGTCAGGAAGTGACTTGAGTTTCACATTTGACAACACCCCACCCCACACACACACACACGCACAGCACAGACCAATCCAAAGCTGTTTCATACTGTTTGTGCACAGAGAAAGGAGGCTTTCCTAGCCTAGCTGCAGCTATACCATCATCCACCCATGTAGTTAGCTAGATGCATTAGTATCTAGGCTGGTTATACCAGGCTAAGGCTTTCCACACTGTGAAGCGAAGTGCGGAGTGAAAAAAAAAAGCGAAGTGCGGAGTGAAAAAAAAAAGCAATCAGTCTGGATCCCAGGATAGAATCTCTCCTCCCCGAGAGTCATTGAACTCAGAGTCAATCCTAATGTTTCCATCCCGTGTACAACACCTGCATTTTAATTTCTTATCTCCATTTTAGTGTTTCTTATTAGTATTTTTGACATTCTACACTGCTCACTCCTTACCCCCTATTTGTTTTTATTTTTATTATATTTTAACATTTCAAGTTTGGACAGCTTTTTGACTTGTCACATATCATTTAACATGCTCTTCTCTCTCTCTCTCCTTTCCGTGTCTCAGTCTGGTGGTGCTGGTCGCCCTCAACATGCTGCTGTTCTACAAGCTGTACTCTCTGGAGAGAGCGGCCCATACACTGGAGACGTGGCACTCCTATTCTGTCGCCGACAGGTAAACGCAAAAGACCATTGATCATATTCACACGGCAGACATTTGACCTTTCCTTCATACTCCGACTCACAACTTTGGGGGGGTCCCCAGATTATTAGATTAATGTGAAACATTGTTTTCTCTCTCAACAGTAAACAAACCAACAAAGTTTAAGTGTATAGAGGGTATTTCCAAATTTCTAAAATGACAATTTAAGGACTTTTTGATACCTCTAAAATGACAAATGAAACATTGGCCAAATTTTAGAGGTACAATTTTAGATGTGTTAAATTAAATATTAGAGGCAGAAATTGTGAAAATAGCCGATCTACATGCTCACAACGCCTCGCATAGATCTGCTATTTTCACAATAGAACGTGTTATACAAAATGTAATGCCTCAACTCTTAGTGCTCTTCAGGGTGGGGGGGTCCCCAGTTAAAATATGATTATTTTGGGGGTCACAGCCTGAAAAGGCTGAGAACCACTGGTATATATGAAGTAATGGAAAAATGTGTTCAAGGTTCATGGTTATGGTCAGTCAGGCATATATGCGTCGTGTGTGTATGTGCCTGTTAGTCCTCAAGCTTAGAATAGAAGACTTTAACTCTCAAATACCTGGAACGCGCCCGAGTCGCGTTAGATTTGAACCACTTTAACCATTACTTTATGCTTTAACTATTGAAAAATAGCAGATATACAAGCTCACAGCGCGGCACCGAGTGCCGCGCTGCGAGCTTGTAGATCTGCTATTTTTGAAAAATCGTGAAAATGTGTGCAAGTCTTTGAATATCTTTGACCCGATCTTTGACCAGACTTCTAAATCCTTCCTCTAAATCAGCTGTTCTCAAACCTTTTCATGTCAAGGACCCCCATAATCACATTTTTTCGGCCGCAGACCCTTATCTCAAAATATGTTGTTCCAGGGACCCCCCCAGAAGCAGAGATTTGAGTTACAAAAGTCTGCTTTGAAAAATATATATTGAAAAATTTGCACACATTTTCACGATTTATCAAAAATAGCAGATCTACAAGCTCGCAGCGCGGCACTCAGTGCCGCGCTGTGAGCTTGTATATCTGCTATACAAGCTGCAATAGTTAAAGCATTCAATAATTGTAGGCCTAAATGGGTTAAGCAGTCGAAACATGTTTGTTATATCTCATGTGAGCACCCGGTTGGCCTCCTTGTTTTTTCTTAGAATAGTTATTTTTAGAGATGGACCGAAATTCTTGGCCGATACTGATCCGCCGGTTTTATGAAGGTCTGACCTGCCAAAACCGATTTTTCCGATACCGATTTCTTTAGCTAAGAACTAGAAAAATCACAGACAATATCCAGTCTAATAAGAATTTTCTCCTTTTTGGAGATGACATTGACACAGGATTATGGAATATATCCTTACATTGTAAAGGTAACCAGCACCATCTGTATTCTGTAGGCTGCCACCAAGTAGACTGGCTGCTACTTGCTAATGTTTACTTTAGTCACAGGACCAGAGCATCATGCTGTGCAGTGCCATAGACACAATTGGCATAAAACCGATATTTATGTCAGTGACCTGCCGGTCACCGATTCGGCCGGTTTTAGATGATACCTGCCGATTTTTTATATTGGCCGATACCGATGTCCATCCCTAGTTATTTTATTTTACATAAAAGATGTGAAATGGAATAATGTCAAGTCAAATGGGAAAACCTTAAGATTTTCCATGGCTGTTATCAGGAATTGATAGATTTTTAAAATACAATACACAGATTAGGTACTATATGCATATCTATCAGATTATTACAATTTATTGACAAACCCATTACTTATTTTCATTGCGGTCCTGTAGAGAAAAAGCACAGAAGTATAATTCTTATTGAGATATAATTTAATGTACCTTTTATACCTGGAAAACCCAAAATCTATAGTAAGAAAATCTTATCTATGAGTACAGACACTTCTGTACTGTACCATTCATTATCTTTTTATAATTTATATTGCCACTGTCCAAAACATTTCAGGAAATCAGAAAAAGAACCCAGCGTTTCAGTGATTCCAATCTAGTTATTGTCTCCAGGCTCTTAGTACTTTTCATTGGTTAAATATTTATAAAAATCTCAGTTACTTAAATAACGAGATACCAGGTTCAAGGTTTCTGCCAGACAGTGACGAGATATTGTGTGACACACTGAATGACTCATGTGAGATGTGCTGTCAGTCCTCTGCCCCAGACAGCAGGGGAGTGGGCCCAGGTCTTACAGCTCCAAAGGCAGTTCCATCAGGCTCAACTCAACAAGTGGCAGCAAATCCTCCAGTCCTCTGTCTCGCTGCTTGACCAGGTGAGTGTGGTGGCAGCTGTTATACATGTGAGCACACAGTAAAATCCCAGCGCCAACCACTTATTTTCCAAACTGAATCTTCCGTATCGTCAATATACCGTAGCCGACAAAAAGTCTGTTGATCTATGACTTTTGGATATGAGCTATGTTTGTTTTGTAAGTACAGGTAGGTGAAATTATGTCGCAAAATGTTATCCAAGATCATTGTAGTCTATGACCAAAAATAAAACAATAATTACACTGGCCTTATGATTCAATGCACAATAAAAAACTGAATCAATTTCATTCTCAAAATGATCTGTAGAACTTCAACTTCCAAGTTTATTGTCACACGTTTATAGTTGTAAAGGAGTGTGTGAAATGATTTTCCATACAAGCTGCCAACGATGTTCTGTTACAAAATATAGTCAAAGGAAAAGGTTAGATAACAAAAAAACATATACAATAAACACATGCATGCTCAAAAAGAAATAAAGAGGAGACAGGATACTGTCACTGCATGTTGTGCAAGTAAGAGACAAAACTAGCAGCAGATATGAAACATGTAAGCACTACATAAATGAGGGTGCGTAGCATTGTTCCAACATCTCGTTACTCCAACAATGCGTTTATCCGACTCTCCCCATTACTAACCCTAACCGCACGCCTAGCCACGTAGTCAGAGTAAATGAGACGCCGGACTTTCATAATCCTCCGCATACATGATGGTGCCAGTGCAGCAGCAATGGTGTGCATTCATAGTCATACATAAAGTGATGATGCCTGTGGGACAGTCTACACAGTACGTCCCCTAGACTGACATGGAGACGTATGAACAGATTGTGGCTGCGGTGGTGAGTGACTTTGTTCCGCTCAGCCTTGGCTACGCAGCGCTTCTCGCATACATCCTGCTCAGAGGGAAGCTCACCTTCGATGATGTGCTGTGTGGGCCATCCACCCGTACCGCCTTCTGTAGCACCATTCGTACCGCCACCTGTAGCACTTTGTGGTCGAGGGGCGGGGCAGTTCCCCACCGGGCTGTGAAGCAGGATGTTCTCGATGAAACAATAAGCACCTGGCAAAAAACTAACCCCAGCTTTAGATTTGTTCTTTTTCTTTTTAAACACGATTTAAATCAATAGAATTCACCATAGCCCTGCTGCAGATGTGCGAAGCAAAGCAAAACACTTACAATGTATGACGACATGCCAGTCAGAGAGAACAATCTCATGGTGAATCCAAACAATTTTTGACTTGGGAGTGGGTTGAAAGACTTCACTGTATTGTAAACCATACTGTACTGTTTATGTAAATCAGCATTTCTTTGTCTCTCTCTCTCTCTCTCTCTCTCTCTCTCTCTCTCTCTCTCTCTCTCTCTCTCTCTCTCTCTCTCTCTCTCCTTCCTGTCTCTCTCTCGCAGATGAAACAGTCTTTAGAGAAGCTTCACCATGGCATTGTCATTCCCGAGGTGCAGCAGGACCTCCCCACAGAACCCCCAGCAGAACCCCTGACTGAGTCCTGAGCCTTTCCCCTCCTTCCAGCCCCTCCCCTCACAGCCTGTCCTTAGAAGAGACCCTGCCTAAAAATAGACCCTGCGGAGTGACAGGGGAGGATGGCTGTGATGGCACGAGGGAGTGGAACGTGGTCTGTCCACATCGAAAACAGGAAGTGTCGTGCTGGAACTAAGTTACCCATAACTCTCCTGGCCTGAGAGACTTGAAGCGGTGACGTTAGCCATCTGCCAATAAAGAAAAAATAAATAAAAACTATCGCAAACATTCAGACTGGAAGCTCTCAGGACTTCAGCAATAACATATAGCTGCAGCTGGGGAACTCAGTCAGTGAGTACTGTATAAAAAAGGCTATACAGGGCCATTCACTCCCTACAAACCACTGAACTGCTACGTAAAGTCTAGTCACCCCACCCTCCACACACAGACTTCCAAGGGACATTTTTAAAAGGCCAGCTGCATTTCAGGGTGAATTGAACTCACCAACTTGCCAACGTCATTTCAGGACTCCCATCAGAGCGGTGAAAATTGCATTTCTCGCAGACCATCCGAGTTCAAAATGGACGCTCCTTCCTATCAGCCTCTGAGAGAGTTTCAGAAATGCTCAGCAGGGTAGGGCAAGGGAGGGCACAGTGATTCTTGGAAGTGGGAGGTCGAGGTCGGCCCTCCTAGTCCTGGGAACAGAAGATAACTCGTGGCCCCTGATTTCAAGCCTGCTGAGGAAGTGTGACTCTGCAAAGGGTCTGAAGAGACCACCACACAGGGGCGTCACAAGGGGTAGGAAAGTGGGACTGAGTTACTGGGGCCCAAGGTGGAGGGGCCCTAATAACTTTATCTATTGAAAAATAGCAGATATACAAGCTCACAGCGCGGCACCGAGTGCCGCGCTGCGAGCTTGTAGATCTGCTATTTTTGAAAAGTTGTGAAAATGTGTGAAAATCTTTGAATATATGTATTTTTTTAAGCGAACATTTTCTAACTCAAATTTTGCTTCTGGGGGTCCCCTGGAACTAAATATTTTGAGATCGGGGTCCGTGGCCAAATACATATCATCTTGGGGGTCCTTGACATAGGTTTCTTGCACACATTTTCACGATTTTTCAAAAATAGCAGATATACAAGCTCGCAGCGCGGCACTCGGTGCCGCGCTGTGAGCTTGTATATCTGCTATTTTTCAATAGTTAACATTCATGGGGGGCCCGCAGTGAATCCTTGTACCCAGGGCCCAGAATTTGGTGTGACGCCCCTGCCACCACATATCAGTCACAGTGGTGGAACCCACACATGCAAGGAGAGAGAGAGAGAGAGAGTGCCTGATGGGGAACAGGAGTCTCCCAGTGATCCTCTCTCTCTCCTCGTCCATCCCTCATTTTTTCCACGGGGGAGTTGTTCCTTGACTTGATCCCCATCAAAGATGATGCATCCTCTGTGTGTATGAGGGGGTTTAGATTTGACACTTCTTTTTAAAGACGTGGATTAAAAAAACAATCACACTCCATATCCATGTCTCACTCGCTCTGTGTTCCAGATGTAGTAGCCATTATAGAAGTTCTTTTTTTTTTTTTTATGGCAAGCTGGCCTGTGCTGGTGCTACACTTTTGCTCAGTGCTATAGAGGAATAGTTGGGGCCGTACAAATCTGACTTGATCTCATATTGGCCTTTCGATACAGATGAGGAATGGTCTGATGCCACAAAATGTATTTTGTGTTGCAGTATACCTATTTATGTCTGTCCACACATTAAAGCATTTTCTGTATTTTCCGTCGGCAACACTGTCCATCTGCAAAGTATACATTTTGCTTATCATGCAGGACGAAATGGATGAAAGGAGACTTCTACAATGGCTACTTCAAGTTCTGCGATAGCTTTTTTTAATCGTCATTTCAATGTCAGTCTGACTGAGTTGTTCATGGGGACAGTGAGCTGCTGGTGGGAGTTGCCTCGGACCGTTGCAGTATTTATTACCAAATGACTTTGAACTTTCAAAAAGAAAATCATGTCCTTTTCACAAGGAGGCATTTCATGGGCTCTTTGTGCTCTGTTTTGCTGTTGGACCAAGAAAAGAAAAGAGCGCCACGTGAAATCTCTGAATCATTATTGGTCATAGCAATAAGGACAATTGTGATTCTTGTACTTTTTGAATGTTTTGAATAATGTAGAATATAATAATAATAAATTGTGAGCGTGTGCGTGTGTGTAAATATAGGGGGCAGCAAGATAAAATAAAGAAGATGTGGATTAGGACTTGCCGGACATGCCTGTGCATGAGGAAATGTCCTCGACGTTGCATCCTCAAATGTTACATTTCATATTATGATTTTTATTATGAGTTGTGTGTTTTTTTGTTTTGTTTGTTTGTCTGTGTTTATTATGGAGATTTCTGTTTCATAATTGGTCACTCACTCTTACCATGGACTGGAGCAAGACTTGAACTGTTCAGGGTTACTGTAGACTTGACCAGGTAGAACTGTAGATGCAATAATGATATAGATGCAATAACTACTTTGTGGTCCAGCCAGGCTGGTGTTTTCGAGATGAAAATACAGAGAACGTTAGCAAAAGGACCAACTTGAGGCTTGGTTGAAGGAACAAAAGGGAAACTACTTTTTACAGTATTGTGTACATTTCAGCTGACCTCGCCCATTTAGTTTTTTTAATTATTTTTTATTGGTTCTCTTTTTGTTTTGTATTGTCTTTATTTTCTAACCTACCGGTATTCTCGCTGTCTTTTGCTCTCTCCTCTGTTGTAAAAGCTATTCACTTTCTACCCATTCCCATCCTGCTCTGAGACCATCTTAAAACATCTCTTTTGTACGTCGGCGTGTTCTTCTCATCTTTCAACCCCCTCCCGTTACTCTGTGTGCTCCCTCTCATTCTCCCCCTCTTTCTCTTGTCTCCTGGGCACTGAATAACAGCTATGGAAGCACGTGGGCCCTGCTGTGCACGGCCAGTCGTGGATAACGACAGGATGTAATATTTATTGTGGGGGGTGGATGGGAGACGGAGCGAGAATGAATGTCATCTAAAGAATTTATTGTACACAAAGCTGTGGAGACTGGAGAGAAATGAAAAGTCCTAAATTAATCAACGATTCCTCGTTATTCCATGAGTTGTTTTATGTGTGTGTGCATGTGACTGCAAAGGAAGGGCACGCAAAGGAGACTGATCTGTGAATTTTCTCTATTGTATTTAAAGCGATATTCTGATCTTATTGAGTCAACCGAGTGTTAAATAATCATTATTCCCTGCAAGGCCGGAACGCCGATAGCGAGGGGTTGTTTTTTCACTCCCGTGACTCCATCTGTCAGTCTGTAAACGGGTCATTTCGGGCACCGCTCGACTGATCGGCATGAAACTTTGGGCACCATGGAAGAACCTCTTCCCCACCTTTTTCAAATTGGCCTGTTATGAGGGAAATGTTTGGTACCTCATCGATGATGTCATGTGATCAAGATGTAACTGTTAAGACTTTCAGATTTTCAAAACTAATCTTTTTAAATTGACCTTGTGGTGGTGCTATAACAGATCGCAACACGTACAGCCCTGGATAGGCAACCTGGCCTGGTGGGGATCTGTGCTCTGAGGAGCGCACTTTTCTTTCCTCTTGCATATCGTTGCTGTCGGGCAGAAACCTTGTATCTCCAAAACCGTTACTTTTAAGCAAATGGGGTCAAATGGAACATGTGTTCCCATGGATACCAGTGTATCCAGTGTATTATTGAGTCACCAGATCTTAATTTTCTTTGATTCAATATTTGAAAAATCCACAGACCTATCGGCTATTTTCACTATTTCTTGAACTTTTGTTTTCTAATTTATGGTATTTATTTTATTTATTCATGAAATTACTTAAGAAAATGATCAGAATTTTCTTTTTAATTCATGAAAAATGTTCCTTTATTGGGAATGTTTTGGAAAAAGTTTTGAAATAATAAAAAAAAGAAATGTAGCAAAAATAAATGAATGAAATACAAATGTGTCCCCGACCCACAAATGGGTCTGGACCCCTCAGTGCTGCTGAGGCCACCAGATCCCACCGCCTCCTCTGATCCCAGGCCATCTGCTCTCCTGCTGTTCAGGAAGAGTTGAACTGTCACTATGTCAATAGTGAACATACTGTACGGCCACCTGCCTGCTTATACTGTATATAGGCTTTAAGAAATATGTATAATCCCTGCTTGACCCTCTCTTGCACAGCTAAAGGTCACTCTTTGATGATGGAGGAAACATTCTGAGTTCAAGTTCCCAGATGGATCATTACAACACACTGATATTGAAACACACACACACACACACACACACATATGGCAGAAGATTATTCTGCAAATTAATCTGACTAGGTTCTGACAACGGATACAAAGATGAGGACTGATAGGCAACTTTCCCATGACCTTTTATTTTTTAGATCACATTTTGGCAAAAATCTCCGCACATTTAGAGAAAACAAGTTATTCTTTGAAGAAAATATGTGGACAAAGTAGGCAGTTATCGAATCTATTTCTTTTAAAGGACCACCAATTGAATGCATCAGATCAGATTAGGCTACAGACCCCCATTTGATAGGATCTGATACCGCAATGTAAAAAACGTAGACATGATTTGGTCTGATCATTTGTTTCAGAATTCCCTTATGTCCAGTTAGGTATAGATATTTATATCAAAATGTAGCTGGGGACCCCCCACATTGATATCCTTGACTGATCCAAGAGCATGCTTCCTTGGTCAGCAGGATAATGTGATAAAGACAGACATTTCACAGGAAAATGATGTTGCAGCTCGAGTATGATTAGAGTACTCGGGTGTTTCACCCTCCCACAAATAGGCTCTAGATCCCATATGGTTTGGACTTTGGAGCGATAGTTGGGTCGGGATCTAATTGGCTATGTAGCTGTAGTTACAAAACCCATTTTTCCGGTTGATGGGATTTAGCAAATAAACATACAAAAAGACAAAAGGCCTATGCATGCAATATGGCAGTGTTATATTTCACTATCTAGAGATAGCCAAGTGTAAAGAATTGCCAAGGAAGTGTAGAAGTGTTGTTTCTTAGAAAAGGTAGTAAAATGTATGTACTGTAAAGCTTTCCCATGTTCCATAGTCAGTCGGCTCAGCAGGTCTGTTTAGGGACAAATTAATCATACTACATTAACTCTGTCAATACTACTGCAACTCAAATAACTACTTGAGGCCATGGTCAATCAGAAACAGATGGCTCACAGACAAATTAAATATGTCCTACAATGTTAGAAATATCTCTTCTAATTACAAATTGAATTGTCATTACCATTTATACTCATTATACGAATAATGAATCGTATTATAATGTGAAAAACCCAATAGTAATGATAGCTGAGCACAAATGATGTAATCAGTATTTCATTAGTTATTACAAAGGGCTCACTCTCCTGCAGGAGCTACGGTATGATACTAATTATTCATTATATAATAGTGAACAACCCAATTCATAGTTTACTATTACGGTACTTACTAGGTATTCTTAATAATGCATTTTAAGCAGTTAATTGCAATGCAGTAGTAAAGACTGCCGTGTTAATGTAGCACTATCAATATCCCCTGCTTAGTCCCTGCATAGTTACCTAATAACTATGGAAGAGCATGTCAAGTGTTAACATGACTCCATAGGCTTGTACACTGGACAGGTTTGTGGTACAATTGCCCACGGCAGCTATAGCCCTTATTATCTAAGGCAGACATCTGTATAAGGTTAAGCCACATTATACTGCTTCATTACCATGCCTTAGTCCAAATACATAATTAAAGCTTAATTTTTGGTCTTGAGTGAACATAATAGCAAGCGGCACACAGCAGGGTTGTGGTTAGTGGTGAGTATTGTCTCTTCAAATGTCACAGGAAGTCACACATTGACTGTAGCCCCATATGTTTTGCTTGTGAGGCAGGATGCTATGTGAAGGCTGTTATTCATATTAACACAGCAAAAGATTTTTTCTTTTTTAGCTAGGAAGAAAATTGAATCTGTTGGCATTATTAAATTGCAATGTTTGAGATAGTTGAGTTATTAGTGTGGTTGCCCCTGCAGGGCAACCAGACTATCTTCCAGGGCCTCCTAGATAATCTTTTTTTACGGCGCTATTCCTCCCACAGTTTTTGCGGCACGCACTTGGGCAAATATCAAATCGACCGGCTTCATCGGGAATCGATTCCTTGCGTTTTGCTAAGAGATACGTTATATAGTTAAATTTATATAAATGTATTCGTGAATGAATTTTCTCCATTGACTTTAATAAAAATTTGAACTTTTCCCAAAAATGGAGATGACTGACATCATATATGTCTGACATCATAGACCATGAGACTGACACAGTATGTCCATATTATGGGCATTCCAAGATATATGGTAAATATAAATAAATATTAAATATTGATGACATTATGGATCTCCATATATGGGCTATAAAAGGGACAAGGACGGAATGGTTAAACCACTCGAACAGGGACAAAGACTGACCGCCTCAAGGCAACCACACTTTCCAATTGCATCTTTCTAGTTAATTATGCAAGTCACTTCTCTGTACCAATGTGTCAGACTGCAAATTAGTTTAATTACTCAGTGTAATTTTGAGAATAATTACATCTTGAATGAATGAAAAAAATAGAGGTACTACAATGTATACTGCCTTTCTTTTCACTCTATTGTGAAAACTGGTTTTCAACAGCTACTAACTCAGAATCTGATAGTTATAATGATAGGTATTTCAAAGTGTACTTGTGAGGCATGACAACCTAAATGTCAACTTCGGTGTTATTTCCATTAAATGACGTGATGTATGTGTGAACATTGAGGTGCTTTGTGTGTCAGAGGTTGATCCCAGAAAGGACTACAATAGGTCACATTTTGGTAGACACTTGTGCTGTAGACAGATGCTGTTAAACCAGACGCATGATGATGATGCATATTACAATCATGATTTGAGAAGTGTCAACCACTGCAGTGCTTATTGGTAAAAATGGATCTACTAGTCTCAATGTGCAATATTTTTGCAGTTTCCGTGGCTGTAATATACTAATGTTGATTTATTTCTTTTAAACGTCTGATTAAGACAAGCTAGAAGGTTGCAATGTACTGCGCAAGTGTGATGAAAAATAATGACACCGATAACAAATTACATAAACTGAATCTACCTAAAAACAATATCCAGAGAACATGCCATCAGTGGTTTTGATAGGCTTTCCAAGCATGCATGTGGTGAATATACAATGTATATTATAATCAATATACATTTTGATGTAGAAGATCATCTTTGCATAAATACACAACTATACAGCTCTCCCTCTCTCCTGTTGAACAACAGCCAATTCTGTTCCATTCTGTGACCGAGAATGGAATACAATAAATTAAATCTTTCACATCTCTTTTGCAGAAAGCCATGAAGAAAATCTGTGAGGAGTTTGTGTCCTGTCTGTGTGGTCCTCATCTTTCCCCATCGTTGAGAAGAGAGTTGTCGGAAGTGAGTGGCAGTGATGATCGAGATATGACACCCCTCAAACTTTTAGAACCCCGTTTTGATCTGCAAGAAAGTTAAAAATAGAAACTGTCAAAACAATAACAAGTATTTTACAGATTATTAAAGGACCACTTCACCAATTTTCAACCAATCTTCACATAGTTGGTCGTCACTAAAGCTCATTTTAAGATGGTACCATTTCGGTCTACTCAATCTGTGTCTTTTTTTACTTAATAATGTCTGTAGTTTCTTTTAGCTTGGTTTCTGAACTGTCCCACAGCCCAGCAATGAGATGGAAATTGTAAGATCTTGTAACAAGCATTAGACCAATTATATGAAGATAAGGTTGTGAATGCTCTTTCAAACAAAATTATTAAACAAAACATTAAATACATTCAAATACCATACTTAATTTATCGTTTAAATAAAAAGATTATGTAACAGCCTGCCTTTGGAAATGTCCAGGTAAGTAAACATTACAGTTGAGTATCCACAACATGAACAAGATAATTGAACAGAGGAAAGTGCGAAGACGGTGAGAAGAATCTGAAAACAGAAAACACATACAGAGAAGCCGCACCTACCAGGGCTATTCTGCCACCTGCACACCTGCGCAATTATCTTTACTCTCCGATGCTATAGCTAAATACTCCGCCCTGAGAGAGAGAGAGAGAGAGAGAGAGAGAGAGAGAGAGAAAGGCAGAGGGAGAAAGGTACAGAGGCAGGTGGAGGAATTTTTATGAAGTAGGAAACTGACAATCAGTGGTTCTCAAACATTCTAATGTCATAGACGCCTAAATGTGGCAGGGACCCATTTTTTTTCTTCAAAAATGATTATAAAATAGCAGATCTACCACGTTGTGAGCTTGTAGATCGCTATTTTCGAATATAACCAAAGTATGAAATTAGGGTTACATTTGTTTGATCTGTCCCTCATTTTGCTGCCCCCCCCCCTAAAAGGACCCAATGAGGTGCTCCATGGACCCCACTTCTTTGAGAACCAGTGGGTCAGTGAATAGAAGTAGCATTAGTGTGAAGTCATTTCAGCAGAGAAGAGAAAATAGAATACTACTTTTAAAAGATTGACAGAGACTCCACACTCCACTACTTAAAGAGTGTGGCATGCAGACGGAAAGGAGGGTGGAGCTGGAAGGAGGACGGCCCAGTGTGATCTGGAAATGAACGTGTGCGTGTGTTTGTGCGTCGCGTGTCCATGTTTTTATTCATAAGCAGTATATTGTCTCTGTCGGGCAAGTTTCAAATTAATATGTTTTTCGTAAAGTAAAGTCCTGCTTTATCATGCAAGACTGTCGCACAAAACTAGTGAAAATAGCCGATCTACGATCGCATTGCGAGCCTTGTAGGTCGGCTATTTTCACTAGCAATGTGAATGCGAATGTTTGATTTGATTTGCATGTTTTGTGTACTATTCATTCATGACTGCTGTGATGTGCCACTCACGCGCTCTCTCTCAAGGCTTCCTCTCCTGCTGCTGATATCTTTTTGTAGCAGTAGATCATCTCCACAAGAAGCCAAAACTGTAGCCCAATGATGGAGACGTACATCATGACCTCAGACAAGATGGATGCCATGGTCCGCGTGACTACAGAGAGAGAGAGATGAATCAAAACACGGTTAGTGAGTAACATAAATTAATAATTAAGGTGAAAGAATGCAATTCCTACACCAAGGACTGGCTTGGATGTACATTTTTACACAGAATGGCCCATAATTTATTAAAGTTCTCCAGCCTGTTGCTTCAATCAAATCAGTCCTCCTGCGTGGCCACAAGGGGACAGTGTCCTACTTGAAATGTCACTATTTCAATGTTAATCAAGGAAGCAAGCACATTCTCTTCTCTGAGCAATTTTACTGGGTGAACAGTCGGGACAGTAACTTTTAACAAGAGAATCTCTAAACGAGAGAATACCAGCACTCACAGCACTGTGATTTAAGGAACTTTTATTTAAGTGTGTTTATGTTGGCGTGACATGCCACAGAGCAAAGAAACAATGTGCACGTTTCGGTGTCAAGCCTTCTTCAGCGTTGTATAACTTGTCAAATCAACCATGCCACATCAGTGCTTCTGAATTAACTTTTCACTTAAGGAAACTCATATAATAATAATGATGAGGGTAATAATAATAATAATAATATAATATAAATTATAAGTACACAAAGACTTTGGTAATGAACACACGGTTGTGCGTCCATCATTAATGTGCCCTTGGTTTAATACTGTATACCAAAACAGTAAAACAAAAAATACAGGAACCCAAATGCTTACGTTCCGGCACCACTATGAGTTTGAAGACCTTGGTGGCATTGGTGTAGTACTCATAGTTCCCGAAGTTGAGGATGCGATTGAAATGGCAGCGGAAGGTTCCTGTGTCATTGAAGGTGACGTTGAGGATGTAGATGGAACCGTCCTGTAGGTCGTCGGTCCGCTTGCTGCCGTTCCAGGCCAGCCGCTCAAAGAAACGCTCATCCATGATTTCACCCGGCTCATCCTCATAGCTGTATATCTAGCAAGCAGAAATGTTGTATCTGTTACATTGCATAATGGTTAGTCACCATGTTGTGCAAAGCCTACGGCCCTATATCTATCTGTCTTGAGTTTCATGTCATACCCTACCTACCTGGTAAATTATAGAGATTAGAAATAATTGATCAATAAAACGATCATTTATTATTTCACTATCTAAACAATTTCTTACGGAGCCCCCTAGTGGCCACTGGAGGGGAAAAAAATATATAACGCTAATTCGTGGCCACGAATTACTATTTCGTGGGCATGAATTAGTACTTCGTGGCCACCAATTACTATTTCGTGGGCATGAATTAGTATTTCGTGGCCACCAATTACTATTTCGTGGCCACCAATTAGTATTTCGTGGCCACCAATTACTATACTTCATGGCCACCAATTACTATACTATTTCGTGGCCACCAATTACTATTTCGTGGCCACCAATTACTATTTTGTGGCCACCAATTACTATTTCGTGGGCATGAATTAGTATTTCGTGGCCACCAATTACTATTTCGTGGCCACTAATTACTATTTTGTGGGCACGAATTAGTATTTTGTGGCCACCAATTACTATTTCGTGGCCACGAAATTAGCATTATATATTTTTTTCCCTCCAGTGGCCACTGCGGGCTCCGTAATTTCTTAATGCGAGAGTAAAGGCTAATAATCTGTCATCAATTACGTTTATACAATGCATATCTCTCTGCAAAGTACTCAACGTGGCACTGTAGGGTTAGCTCTGATTGAATTATGCAGTAGAGAGATTTAATTAAATACGGATGTGATACGGCTGTATGCATTTACAGTATCTCCCTGTAAACACATTTCCAACTAAAGGAGGATCCCATAAAAAAGATAACAAGCTAGACTAAATCCGGGGGATTAAAACACCTGAAAAAACTGTGTTACGTTTAGCTGAAAACATACCAGTTGTTCGCTTGGGACTGCATCGTAATCTTTACTATAATAGTAATAATAATCATAATAATACATCAAATGTATATAGAGCTTTAGTACCCAAAGTCGCTTTACAACAAAACAAAACAAAATAAACAACAGAGAAATAGTTAAAAGGCTAAAACTTTAGCAAGGAAAAAAGAAATACATTAAGCTAAGACTAAAAGGCAGAAGGGGAGATTTGAATTAGGCGGGGAAAGCAAGCCTGAAAAGGTGGGTTTTGAGGGAGGCTTTGAACAGGATAAGGGTGGGGGCTTAGATGATTGTGAAGTGGACTGTGGGAGTGAGTTCCAAAGCGAGTGGGGCTGCAACTGATGGGTGCCTGGCCTGAATCATGAGTCACATTGCTAACTGCTTGCCTGCCTGCCAGGTGACCTCTGTGCCCTCTGTGTCAATATCTTGGGTCAAGGATCTCTAATTGCCACCTGTCCTTGGGTTTTGTGTCAGTACAGTCACACAGCTGGCGTTGCTTTTCCCGGAGTGTGGAGGAGCACATAGCTCCTCCATTTCTGTCTATTTATTCTATTTGTCTCTGGGTGTGACAAAGGCTTGTGTAGGCGTTCGTAGGGTGTGTTTGTTTTCACATGCTTCTCACTTGGGTGCCGGGGTGTTTTCTCAGCATATTCCACAGCGATTGTACAGGTGTCAACGCAGCCTCAATCTGTACCCCCAACCCCTCTCTGAAAGGGCAGTTTGCGTTTCAGCTTCCACGTTAAAAGAACAGAGAAACACAACCACCTCCCCCAATCCACCCCACCCGCCACTCATCCTTCCTGATGACTCCCACCAAAGCTCCAGACTTGACCACGGCACTTCCCGCTAAATGAACGGAATCTCACTGACACTAATGAGACCTCTCATGCACTCTCACATAATGGACTCCCTTGCCTTTGCATGGGGTGAAGACTCCTCCAGAGCTTAGACGAGGCAACAAGAAGGTTTTCCAGCAGACACAGCGGCAAAGGGCCTGCCATGAAAGATGCATGGCGCTGCACTCTCTTCATGATAAATGCATGGCAGTCGTTTCTCCACAGGGGAAGAGGAGACGACGAAACTCTGTTCCACTTAGCTGTGTATAAGTGGCTCCTGTTATGAGCCCTGTTTCAGGTGTCACGTAATTGGTCAAAATACACATGGGCATGAGACATCATCTATACAGAGTTTACTACCTCACAAGGAAATATCTATGTATTGGATGCATCCAGATTCATTTACATTTGACAAGAGTGAAGACAACATGGGGGCCTTTTCCACCGGCAAAGAACCGGTTCCAGTTCTTTCTCCCGGCTATGGGATGAACCAGAGGTGTGCTTTTCCACCGAGAACCGGAGTTGGTTCCGAACTGTAAAAGTTGGTTCGGAACGGGAACCACACAATCCTTGGGTTTTCCAGTGAACCACCATCCGAACTGGGGGACAATGGCTCTGGTTCAATCTGGTGGAAACGCAAGCCGGTTCGCAAGAACGAACCAAGGTTCTAAGAAAGTTGAACCGGCACTGGTTCTGGAACCAAGGTTCTTTTGGTGGAAAAGGCCCCCATAAGCGTTTGGTTTACCTCCTCCTAGATATATCAGTCAGTAGTAAACAGTTGCTTTTACCACCTCATTGGCAAGAAGGCTAACCTAGAGAACTCTCCTCCTAGATTCAATCACTGGGTTAATGATGTTACGAGTCACCCGAAGCTAGAAAAGATGATGTAATGTCATTAGAGTGATCTGTTGGCAGTGATCTCCGCATTGAATGCCCATTCAGATGTGGAGTTGGACCGATATGGTTATTCAAATGTGTATTTTGTTGTTGGTGTCATTATTAATGTATACACTTAATTTATCTGTGTATGGTGTGTGTGTGTGTGTGTGTGTATATATATATATATATATATATATATATATATATATATATATATATATATATATATATATATATATATATATATATATATTGTGTGTGTGTGTGTGTATTCCATTCAGTTTTTTAAATTATAATTATAAAAAGAAATACAACAGAAGCGTGAATAAATCTCGATCAGATCCAACCTAATAATAACCGAGGCTATTACTCACTAAGTTCACTAACACGTCTCTGGACAGTCTTGTTCTTGAGAAATGAGCTCTACTTACAAGACTGTACTCTTTCAGTCTTGTTCTTGAGAAATGAGCTCTACTTACATGACTGAACTCTTTTTCGTCTACAGGCTTGAAGAACCAGTCGACGGTGGCGGTCGCAGGCACCTCTCCCCTCATCTTACAGGAGATGCAGCCCAGCTTGAAGCCTTGGTTGGCCACGGCCTCTGTGGCCGAGTCCACTTCCACGCAGGCACCATGGCACAGGGAAACTAAAGTAAGAGGATGGGCAAGATGGAGTTAGAAAAGGGACTTTTGGTTTTCTTCTATTTCTATATTATGACTTTTTTTTGGTCAGTGGTCATCAACCTTTTTTTGGAAAGTTTTCCAATAACGTATTACTTGCAGGCAAACTCTCAATTTGACAAAACAATGTTAATTGATGTAATTATTTGCGTGCTTAATCCCATGGGCCATAACATGCTGTTTTTTTTATGGAACAGGGCATAGCGTTTACTCTTTTAATTTTATTTCCACTCATTTCATGATATTGTTTATTTCTGACTTTTGGTTCATCATTTTCGTTTTTGGGGTGTTTTATATTTAGACGATTCTTTTTTTCTTTTTTTTTCACGTGAGAAACTGAGGGGAAATAAACAGATTGCAGTGAGCAATACTCTTCTACATTTCCTTGCAGCGTTTCCTCCAGAAACTGAGCTACATTCATATATAGAAGCCTGAGTCTATATATGTCGTCAGCATCATCATCATTATCATGACACATAACTGCTCGTCGGCCATAGAGAAACACACCTGTAACTCCAAGAGTTTCTCTCTCACACTGCACCTTGCTGTTCCCACTGAGGCCTCAGCATCGATCTCAACCAATGATCTTGTGCTACTTTCAACTTTGTCCTCTGTGGACGCTTTTGATTTGATTCATAAGAATGGGGTGGGGTGAGAGGAGGGGAGGGGCGGGAAACAGATGTCAAAACTGGTCAGAGGAACGAACGGTGGCTCCGAAAAACCATCCGTAGTTTGGCATCATCTGGTGATACCTTGTGTGTGCTAATGTATGAGACGGTTCCTTTTGGAGTAGCTTTTTCCTTTACAGAACTCGCTGGGATGCAAGTATTACAGCGTATTACATTTGTGAAATGGCACATAAAAAGAGAACCTCTGCTACACTCCAGAGAAGAGAGGGGCAGACAAGGAGAGATTGTTTATTCTAACATAGGCTATGCTACTAATAAGCTTGCCAAAACCAACTGATTAAGTTAAGTTGGTTATTTTTGGTGAGTGACACCGCCGTGCGATGGAGTAAATCTGACTTAGGGAAGTTATGGGAGAAAGAAGGAAAGACAGCATATAGACTTTCTATTATAACTGCTACTTTCTACCAAAGCATGGGGAGAGGCAGAAGGGACGAGGTTTCTGATGCACTGGAGGAGAAGAGAAAACAAAGGAAGGGAAGAGCAGAGAGGAGAAATTTAAAAACACAACACCAACAGCTCTTAGGCAAACAGGATTTGCAAACCATCCAAAGAAGGTTCAGACATTCACTAGAAAGTACATTTATTCTTAGAAAGTACTTAACATGAAAGTATGTTTTACAACTTACTGTCCAAATTTTACACTACTCTACATCTCTGTACTACTGTACTTCTCACAACATAAGTTGTTAAAAAAAACAACTCTTCAAATGATTTGCAAAAACTGTTTGATCCAGGCTTACAAGACAATCCCATCACATCAACTTACATTACACGAAGAGAGCAAAACACAGAGGTTATGAAGTTAGAAAGAGAATGTTAGATAGAGCACAGATACAGTGAAATAGGAATTTGGATATTTCATGCATAAATAAACACTTATATAAGGGTTTGAGATGGCTGGTATATTGACTGCTCACAGAGAGGGAAGTGGGATCTGGAGAACAGACAGAGGAGAGGAGAGGAGACAAGCATTACACAGCCACTGGCCACATGTGTGACGGACAGCTCATCCAACAAAATATGGCAAATAGGAATGCCATACAGAGACTACGGGAGGGTGCATTGTTGCTGCAGTAAGCCAAACATAATGGCACGTTGGAGAGAGAGAGAGAAAAAGGGAAGGCGAGAAACATGATACCAAACACTGTAGCATTACAGTATACACAAGTGTCAGGCAATACAAGACAGGTGGCAAGGCAAAGATTTTCGCATGGGCAGCAAAGATGCTGCTGATTGCTCACTGCTGAACCAGCAAGCTGAGTAGACAGGGCAGGTGAAGGCACGAGAAAGAAAGAGGTTAAGGATAGATGGATAGACATCCAAAGTGCAGACTCCACAACCGTTCTCTGCAACCGTTCTCACTAAGCGTTCACAACAGCGTGCAATATTCAAATCCATTGCTTAATCTGTGGACGACTGGTTTTCAGGGTTATGCAATGATATTCCACTGCAGATTAGGAGATTTTACTGATGGGGCCGGGTGGTGGGCTAATCCCTCATATCTGCTATATACCCCTCGGAACTGCCACAGCAAAAAAAAAAAAAAAAGATTTACAACCTATGCTGCACAAAAAGATAACCCATCACCACTGGGTTAGCTGACTCGGATGCCTAGGAACATACAGATAGAGTGGAGGTTGTTTGCTTGAACCAATTTCAGAGACAGATGAGGACAAAATCCAGTTTCCATGCTGGGATTGCCACCTGTGTACAGTGACACATGCATGGACACGCACGCACTGACGCACATAGAGGACAGACAAGTAGAGGCAAACACACACACACACACACACACACACACACACACACACACACACACACACACACACACACACACACACACACACACACACACACACACACACACACACACACACACACACACACACACAACCTGGGGAAATGCCAAGCATCCATGACATTTCCCCTGACAGCAAGTGAGCAAGGAACTTTCCACTGGAGTGAGTGTACTGTAGGCCTACAGTAGGTCTGTTCCATTGTACTCCACAAAGCTGTCACATCCAGAGCAGCTGTCACACCTATATACCGGTAATAGTGAAGTGACAGCAGCAACAACAACCTTGGGGATTTGTTGACTAAGCTCCAAATGGGCATTGACATCTTTCGTTTATCCATGTTGCATCTCTTACATCTCAACAGTCTGGGTCTTCTAAAATAGACAGTACAGTAGGTATTCATTTTCATTAGTTGCATTGTCTTCCTTTATTTGGAAACCCCGTTCCTTGCATGTCATGTATGTCCTGCTAGTACGACTTTCTTTCTTCTTTAAATCAAGATTAAATGAAAAATAATCTTTTAGACCTTTTATTTCACATCTCTAGTCATATTACATAAGTCACATAACATCTTATATCATCAAAAATATATGACAAAAGGAAGAAAGAAAATCTTATATCTAAATCCAATTATGTTTTCTTTCTGGGGGAAAAATAAAAGTATTACATAGGCTTCAACCAACCACTTTCAACCAATAATATCATGACATCCAAGCATCAATCAATCTTCAACTGTAATTCTCTATGTTTGTTATTATGGCAGCCCACTTCAACATTATGTTCCACCTGCCTATCCATTTAACCCATAGACTTGGAATGCATTACGCATTATTACTTTAAAGCTATACTGTGTAAGATGCCCAACTAGTGGTCATTAGCCCTATAGCAAACCGCGGTCGCGTCCGCGTCTTTCGGCCGTTTTTCGTACCTTCAGACCCCCGCGTCTGCCTCCACCTCGCTGAGATCTATCTTTTGAGGGGTCCCTTGTTCCTGTGCGTTCAGTAATTCCAGAGATACGGACTCCTTCACCCTGCCTGGTAGGCGAAATTACCTAGAGAAGGGATGGTACAAACGGGCGACAACAAATATGGCTGCCATAGCGACCCCACTTCAAGATGCGCTGTGATTGGCCGGCAGTTGTATAACCCTCGCTGTGATTGGCCGGTAGTGTGATGACGCAATTTTGGCGCGAGATCCGGTCCCCGGCAAGGATCGCAGTTTACATATATAGAGAAGGCTTTACAGGCTGAAATTCACGGAGTGGGTGTTCTAAAACTTTAGCGATTTAACAGTTAGGACAATTTTAAGATTTGTTTTATAAAAAAAGTTACATGGTACAACTTTAAACATTATTTTATGCTTTAACTATTGAAAAATAGCAGATATAGAAGCTCACAGCGCGGCACGGAGTGCCTCCGTTTATAACTTTCTACCACAACACACAAACTATAAAGTGTGGCATACTTTTTCTCTGACTGTAACTCAAACTGCAACAAACGTCAAATGTCTATTTTATATCTTTGTAATGGAATAAAAATACTTTGAAAAGAAAAGGAAGAAGCACTCCTGTGCTGCTTATGCAAATATACTGAATAACGATTTGCTTTCATCAGAAAAGAAATTGGTTTCATGTCGATTGATTCATTCCTGCTAAATGGTCCGTATTTCTATAGTGCCTTTTATCCAAAGCTCTTTACTCTATGCATAACATTACATTAAATAAATAATATATTTTTCCCCTAGAGAGTGACACAAATTTATTTCATTCTTTCTTTCGTTCTTTATTTCTTTCCTTAATTGTTTCTTTCCTACTTCCCGTCTTTCTTTCGTTCTTTTGGATTCTGGCAATTCCTGATCAATTCACAGATCTGTATTTTTGACGAGTTCCTTTTACCACGGTGCAGATTGTGTCACATGGTTATCTGGATGACACTGGAGATCTTCAAAGCCCTATATTGACATAATTCAATTCCCACCCTC